>NC_051205.1:0-281729 GCF_015220075.1 Falco rusticolus | reverse complement strand
CAACTCGTCGCTGACGGGGGAGTCAGAGCCACAGACTCGCTCACCCAGTTCACCCATGAGAACCCGCTGGAGACCCGCAACATCTGCTTCTTCTCCACCAACTGCGTAGAAGGTGGGTCAGCGGGGGGTCCCTGCCCATGCCGGGGGTCCCTGGTGCCCCCTGGGGCTGCATCACCCTCCCTGTCCTGCCAGGCACCGCCCGTGGCATCGTCATCTCCACGGGGGACCGGACAGTGATGGGGCGCATCGCCTCGCTGGCCTCGGGGCTGGAGGTGGGGCGCACGCCCATCGCCATGGAGATCGAGCACTTCATCCGCCTCATCACTGGTGTTGCCGTCTTCCTCGGCCTCTCCTTCTTCATCCTCTCCCTCATCCTGGGCTACACCTGGCTGGAGGCCGTCATCTTTCTCATCGGCATCATTGTGGCTAATGTCCCTGAGGGGCTGCTGGCCACTGTCACTGTAAGGGCCACCAGGGGAGCAAAAGGGGTGGCATGGGGTGTGTGTGTGGGGCACTGGTTTCACTGGGAGGGAGGTGGTGAGCACTGGTTCTGCTGGGCCGATGCTGGTGCACCCAGCCATGTGTGGTGCCTGGTGCTTGCTGACACCTGTGGGTGCCCTCTGAGTGCCGTGGGTGCCCACTGAGCCCGGCGGTGCCCCCCCAGGTGTGCCTGACGCTGACGGCCAAACGCATGGCACGGAAGAACTGCCTGGTGAAGAACCTGGAGGCGGTGGAGACGCTGGGCTCCACCTCCACCATCTGCTCTGACAAGACCGGGACCCTCACCCAGAACCGCATGACCGTCGCCCACATGTGGTTTGACAACCAGATCCACGAGGCTGACACCACTGAGGACCAGTCGGGTGGGTGACCGGCACCCTGACCGCCGGCACTCTGACCCCCTGAGCACCCCGACCCCAGGAGCACCCCCTTTTCTTACCCCTGCACCCAGATGTCACTGCCCTGGCACCCCTTTCCCCTGGGCACCCCCTTTGCCTTCAGCACCCCCTTCCCAGGGCACCTCCTTCCTTGGATCCCCAGGGCCCCTTGGGAGCACAGGAGGTGTCCCCAGAAAAGATGAGGGGGCCCAGCACAGCTGATGGGGCCGGGTGTCCCGCAGGTGCCACCTTTGACAAGCGCTCGCCCACGTGGGCAGCACTGGCACGCATCGCTGGGCTCTGCAACCGCGCCGTCTTCAAGCCGGGCCAGGAAAACATCTCCATTTCCAAGGTAGGTGATGCTGATCCCCCAGAACACCCTGAATCCTGCTGAGAGCCAGGGTGGTGCCCACCCTGGTGCCCCCCTTGGCACCGGCATCACTCTGAGCATCCCTCCTCACACCAGCGGGACACGGCAGGCGATGCCTCGGAGTCAGCGCTGCTGAAGTGCATCCAGCTTTCCTGCGGCTCTGTGAAGAAGATGCGGGACAAGAACCCCAAAGTCACCGAGATCCCTTTCAACTCCACCAACAAGTACCAGGTTTGCCAGGCTGCTGGTGGTGGTGGCGACCCCGGGGCAGTGGTCAGTGCCGCCTGGTGCCAGTGTGCCCGCCGTGCCTGCAGCTCTCCATCCACGAGCGGGAGGAGGATCCCCAGGGGTACCTGCTGGTGATGAAGGGGGCCCCCGAGCGCATCCTGGACCGGTGCTCCCGCATCCTGATGCAGGGCCAGGAGGTGCCACTGGACCAGGAGATGCGAGAGGCTTTCCAGAACGCCTACCTGGAGCTGGGGGGGCTAGGCGAGCGGGTGCTGGGTGAGGACGGGGGGGTGCAGGGAATGGGGCAGGGGTGGGCACTTGGGGGCACAAGTGCATGGTGGGCATGGGGTGGAGGCACATGGGGGCACAGGGAGGGGTGATGGATGCAGGGGGTGGGGTGGGAGATGTGACGGAAAGGGGATGTGAAGGGTGTGCGAACAAAGGGACATGGGGACACGGCCCTGCAGAGGACAGGGACATGGCAGGGGTGTGGGCATAGGGACACGGGTGCGGGATGATAGAATGTGGGGACACAGACATCATGGAGGGACAGGACACGCAGAGGCTGGGGGACGTGAGGCATGGAGACCACAGGGTGGGACCATGGGGACACAGGGGACATGGGAGGCATGGAATGGGGTCACCGGTGAAGGGGACAGGGGAGGGGGATGAGCGCTGGGGGGATGTGGGGGGGGCACAAGGGATGGGGGGGCAAAGATGGCACCGGGGGGTCGTGGCGAGGATGAGGGGAATCGGGTGAGGGAAGGGGATGCCCGTGGGTGCCCGCACCTTGTCATGTGCCGGCGACCGCCAGGTTTCTGCCACCTCTACCTGCCCCCGGACAAGTTCCCCCGTGGGTTCAGGTTTGACGCCGATGAGGTCAACTTCCCCACCAGCAATCTCTGCTTCGTGGGCCTGATGTCCATGATCGACCCGCCCCGTGCTGCTGTCCCCGATGCTGTCGGCAAGTGCCGCAGCGCCGGCATCAAGGTGGGACCCCCAGCCCCCAGCTCCCCCAGCACCAAGGTCAGACCTCCCGTGCCCCCTCTGACCCCTGCTAAGCTCTCCCCTGAGCAGGGGTCATCCCTCTGTATATGTGCCCCCCCCACAAGGTGATCATGGTGACGGGGGACCACCCCATCACGGCCAAGGCCATTGCCAAGGGGGTGGGCATCATCTCGGAGGGCAACGAGACAGTGGAGGACATCGCTGCTCGCCTCAACATCCCCGTCAGCCAGGTCAACCCCCGGTAAGTGCCGGTGCTGGGCGGGGGTGGGGTCCCGGGGGGGTCCAGTGGCCCCTGCTGAGGCTGCGGTGCGGCAGGGAGGCGAAGGCTTGTGTGGTGCATGGCTCCGACCTGAAGGACATGACATCGGAGCAGCTGGATGAGATCCTGAAGAACCACACCGAGATCGTCTTCGCCCGCACGTCCCCCCAGCAGAAACTCATCATTGTGGAGGGCTGCCAGCGCCAGGTGTCCCTGTCCCTGTCCCCGTGTCCCCTGCTGCCCCTGTGCCCCATGGTGTCCCCTTCCCTGTGCTTCCCCATGCCCTGTCCCCACCCCTTGTGGTGCCCACAGCCCTGTGCCTTGTCCCCTTCCCTGTGCCCCGTGGTGTCCCTTTCCCTCTACCCCAAGGTACCCTGCTGTCCCCATGCACCGTGGTGTCGCCATCCACACTCACCATGGTACCACCACCCCTGTGCCCCATTGTGTCCCCGTCCCTGTGCCCCACAGTGCTGCCATCCCCGTGCCTTGCAGTGTCCCCATGCTCTGTGGTGCCCCATCCCTGTGCCCCATGGTGTCCCCATGCCCCACAACACCCCCCTCCCCATGCCCTGTCCCCGTTCCTGCAGTGCCTGACCCCCCCATCCCCAGGGTGCCATCGTGGCAGTGACAGGGGACGGGGTGAACGACTCCCCCGCACTGAAGAAGGCCGACATCGGCATTGCCATGGGCATTGCTGGCTCTGACGTCTCCAAGCAGGCAGCCGACATGATCCTCCTCGATGACAATTTTGCCTCCATCGTCACTGGCGTGGAGGAAGGTCAGTGCTGGCCCCTCCGTTGCCCTCCAACCCCCAGACAGGTGCCCCCCGTCCCCGTCACCCACCGCCCCCCATCCCCACAGGGCGCCTGATCTTTGACAACCTGAAGAAGTCCATCGCCTACACCCTGACCAGCAACATCCCCGAGATCACCCCCTTCCTCCTCTTCATTATCGCCAACATCCCCCTGCCCCTGGGCACCGTCACCATCCTCTGCATCGACCTGGGCACCGACATGGTGAGCATGGGGGGACAGCAGGGGGTGATGGGTTTGGGGGTGGGGGGGTGACAGTGGCTGACAGCCCTCCCCACCACCCAGGTGCCCGCCATCTCCCTGGCGTACGAGGCAGCCGAGAGCGACATCATGAAGCGCCAGCCCAGGAACCCCCGGACCGACAAGCTGGTGAACGAGCGGCTCATCAGCATGGCCTACGGGCAGATCGGTGAGGAGGGGGATGCCAGGCTCCCCTGGGTGGCCGTGGGGGCAACGGGTGCCCCTAGGACCCACCGGTGACAACAGGCACTCACTAGAAACACCAGGGGACATGCCCCCAGCTGGCACCGTGGCCACTGGGTGACACCAGGGCTCCCAGTGGCACGCCAGGGCACCCACTGGGGCACCCACTAGTGACACTGGAGGAGCCCATCTCTGATCCCAGGGGTGCCGGTCCTGCTGGTGACAGTCCCTGCTCTGGGGGTGCTGATCCTGGGATGTGGATCCCTGAGCCTGGGGTGCTGATCCCTGCTCTGAGGGTGCCCATGCTGACTGTAGGGGTCCCAGTCCCCGATCCCAGGGTGCTGATCTGTGATCCCCGATCCTGGGGGTGCTGATCCCCAATTCTGGGGTGCCAGTTGGCAATCCCGGGATGCCGATCCTGGATCCAGAGTGCCGGTTGGTGATCCTGGGGTGCTGATCTCACAGGGATGATCCAGGCACTGGGTGGTTTCTTCACCTACTTTGTGATCCTGGCGGAGAATGGGTTCCTTCCTGGCACGCTGGTGGGCATCCGCCTGGCCTGGGACGACCGCTCTACCAATGACCTGGAGGACTCCTACGGCCAGGAGTGGGTGAGTGGGCCCCTTGCACGCCCCTTGCACGCTCTTCGCACGCCCACCCGGCTCTGCTTTGCAGAGCCTGCAGAGTGGCTGCGCGTGTGCAAACCTACGCCTCAGCTCGTGCAAAGGCTTGGCAGGAGTGTGCATGTGTGTACACACGTGTCTGTGGCGTGTTTGCGGCGTGTTTGCACGTGCCCTCACAGCCCTCTCTGACTGTGCATCCCTGTGCGCTCCTGTTAGTGCACCTGCCTTTGCACGGCTGTTGCTTGTGTGCACGCGCTCGCACGCACTTGGCAAGTGTGCCCTCCCGTGCTTGTGCTCGTGCAGAGCCCTTGCACACACATCCTTCTGCACATCCCCCTTACACACCGTTCGTGCCCCTGCCCCCACATGGTGTGTGTTCACATGTGCCCTCCCACGTGCCAGCGTGCACTGGGGGGCACGTGCGGCTGCGCTGAGGCTGTGCCCCCCCCCCCCCCCCAGACCTATGAGCAGCGGAAGGTGGTGGAGTTCACCTGCCACACCGCCTTCTTCGCCAGCATCGTGGTGGTGCAATGGGCCGACCTCATCATCTGCAAGACCCGCCGCAACTCTGTCTTCCAGCAGGGCATGAAGTGGGTGCCCCCTCGTGCCCCCCCCAGCACCCATGGGTGCTCCCTGCCCCCTGCCTTGCACCCACGCAGCTTTCCCACAGGAACAAGATCCTGATCTTCGGGTTGCTGGAGGAGACGGCGCTGGCGGCGTTCCTCTCCTACTGCCCCGGCATGGGGGTGGCCCTGCGCATGTACCCCCTCAAGTGAGTCGGTGGGGGGTACCCTGGCCCTGCCCCCCCCGCCATGGGTGCCCCCCTCACTAACGCTGCCCACCCACAGGGTCACCTGGTGGTTCTGCGCCTTCCCCTACAGCCTCCTCATCTTCGCTTACGATGAGGTGCGCAAGCTCATCCTGCGCCGCTACCCCGGCGGTGAGTGAGACCCCCCCCACCAGCAAACACCCCCCCGGATGTTTTTCCCCCCAGGATGGGCATTGCTCTCCCCCTGAAGCCCCCCAGTATGGGCTTTGCCTCCCCTAAATCCCCCCTTTTTGAACACGCCAAAGTCATCACAGCCCCCCTGCAAGTGGTCACTGTCCCCCCGCAACTAGCACAGCCCCTTGAGTCCTCCCTCTGGCCCCCTCTGCCCGCCCACCCTCCCCTCCCAGAGCAGGGGCTGCCCCCAAAACCACCCTCTGGGCTGGGGCACCGGCACCCCTGGGGGCTGGGGGGAGACCCAGGGAAGGGGGGGGGGGCACCCAAGAGGCATGCAGAGCCCCCACAGGGGTTGGGGGGCACCCAGGGAAGTGGGAAGCCCCCATGGGAGAAAGGGATACCTAGGAGATGCGGGAGGCACCCAAGAGGGGTGGGAAGCATGCAGGGGGTGGGGGGGACACCCAGGGGGTGGGGGCACCCCCATCTCGCTTTCCTCCCCCCACCAACGCCTCCCTTCTTGCAGGCTGGGTGGAGAAGGAGACCTACTACTAGACGGCCGCATGGTCCCCCGACCCCCCTCACCCCAGTCCTGCACCCCCTGTACTAACCCCGGGGGCTGACGCTGCTGGGCATGGCAGGGGGGAGCCAGGAGTGTGGGAGGGGCACCCACTGCCCACCCCCCCCACCCCCCCGGGGCACGCAGACACCCCCCACCATCTTCAGAGCAATAAAACGGTTTAACCCCGTTGTGCTGTTGTCTGTACGGCGGGGGGGGGGGGGGAGCACTGTGGCGGGGCGTGGGGACCAAGGTGGGGACAGGATGAGGGGCACAGGGGGAGGGATGGAGCCTGGCTTCCCTGCCCTGTCTCCATGTCCCCCATGTCCTCTGGGGTCCCTCAGTACCCCATGTCCCTCCCTTGTTACCCAATGCCCCCCCCATGATTCCCCCTTGTCACACACACCCCCCCCGATGCTCTCATGTCCCTACGTCTGCAAGCGTAGGGGTGCCTGCCGCCCCCCCCACCCCATGCCCACCCACCCCCCCAGTGCAAGGCACATCCTCCTGGGTCCCCGTGGCGGGGGGCTGGGGGTGCCCCGGCCCTGCTGAGTCAGCAGTGGGGGGCAGGGCGCGGGGTCCGGCCGCTCGGGTTTCGCCGACGGTTTCGGTGTCACTGGGGGATTAAAGCAGAGGAGTCAGGGTCACCCGAAACCAAACCGGGGCTGGGGACAGGGACACCCCCTGTGCCCTCTGGCACCCCTGTTGTGAGGGTCCCAGGCACGCTGTAACCCCAGCGTAGGGGTCCTGGGCACCCCAATTCCCGGCACACAGGAGTCCTGGGCACCCATGGCCGTGAGAATGGGGGTCCCGGGCACCCACAGCCCTGAGTACGGGGAGTCCCGGGCACCCACTGCCCTGGGGGTGCTGGCTCCCGTGGCTTCTTGGCTTGAGGGGAGAAGCCCCCCATCCTTGGGGGTGGCCATGAGTGGTCTGGTCCCCCCAGCCCGGGGGGGATCCACTTCCCAGTGGTCAGCAGAGCGGGTGGTCACCTAATCCCAGGGGATGGAGGTGACAAAATACCGCGTGTCCCCCTCCCTGACTGAGCCAGGCAGCTGGGGGCTGGGGAGCTGGGGGGGTCCCCGCCGACACCAGCCCACAGCTGGGCCCCCTCGGCCCTGGGCTGGGGGGCTGTGTGCCCAGCCCCCCATCCTGGTGCCCACTGGGCCAGCTTTGCTGTGCCCCTGTCCCCAGCTGGGGGTCTCGGGGAGATGGGGACCCCAAGGCTGGTGTGAGAACTGGCCACCCGGGGGCCCCCAGCACCCACTGGGGACTGACCCCCCCAGGCCCCCCATCCCTGTGGTGTCCCCGGGGCCCAGCGCTGGTGACCCCAGCCTCGGCTCCTTATTTTTAGCTCCTGGCCCCCCCCTGCCCTGCCGGCTCCTCTTTCCTTGCTTAATATAGAGCTGGAGCGGGGGCTGGCGGGGGGGGTGGGGAATGGGGCTGAGCCCCCCTCTGCCGGGGAGAGGGGGATGGAATGGGGGGGGTGCAGGGGTGGTCAGGGCCCTTCTGTCCCCTCTTTGTGCCTTCGGCCACTTTGGGGCTGGGAGGGGGCCGTGTCTGTGTGTCCCTGGCTGTGTCTGTCTGTCCCCTCCTGGCAGGGTTGGAAGGGGCCGTGTCTGTCCATGTGTTCCCCCCCCCGGGGGCCGTGTCAGTCTGTCCTCCCCGGGTCCGGGCAGGGGCTGTGTGTCCAGGGGCAGCTGGTGCCAGCCAGGCTCTGTCTGTCCATCTGTCCGTCCCCCATCCAGACGGGAAGCGTCATCTGGCTCTCCCCCTCCGGCCGCTGTCCATCCCAGGGGCTGGCCGTCCGTCCGTCCGTCCGTCCCCTGGTGCTGTCTGTCCGCTCCCTGCCTGTGTGTCCATCATCCGTGAGTCCCATCCCCGTCGGTCTGTCTGTCCATCCCGCCCTGCAGGTCCGTGTCTGTCCGTGGGTCCCGTCCACCCACTCACAGCCTCGTCCGTGTGTTCGTCCCCATCCGTGGCTCTGCCTGGTGACCCCATGGGGGCCTGGGGGTGGGTGCTGGTGCTGCTGGTGCTGGGGGCTGGGGGGCCGGGGGGGGCCGGGGAGGGTCTGGACTTCCCCACCTACGACGGCCTGGACCGGGTGTTGCCCGTCACCCTGAAGAACTACAAGGCGATGCTGAAGCAGTTCCCGGTGCTGGCCCTGTTCCACCATGGCCCCGGGCAGGGTGGCCGGGCCGCCCAGCGCCACCGCGAGATGGAGGAGCTCATCCTGGAGGTGGGCACGGGGCACGGGGGGCGGCAGGGGGACCCTGCGTGGCGCTGGGGACACTGCATGGACCAGGAGATGCTGGTGGGATGGGCAACTACACCCATATGGCAGTGGGGACACTGGTGGGGACCAGGGCATGATGGTGGGACAGGCACTGGCATTGGGGCGCCATCACCTATGTGGCACTGGGGACACTGGTGGGGACCAGGGAATGATGGTGGGGCAGGCACTGGCATTGGGGCGCCATCACCTACATGGCACTGGGGGTACTGGTGGGGAGCAGGGGACACCAGTGGGATCAGGGGACAGTGGTGCCACAGACAGCAGTGCTGAGGACACTGGTGGGGACTGGGGGACACTGGAAAGACAGGCACTGGCACTGGGGCACCAGCACCTGTGTGGCACTGGGGCCACTGTGGAGGGCAGGACAGCCTCACTGGGAGGAGACAGGGGCTGGGCGTAACAGGGCTTGGGGCACCCCCACTTATCTTTGCCCTCTCTGCACTTGGGCTGTGGGGAAGCAGCTCCTGCCCCCCCCCCCCCCCCCCCCCAAAATAGAGCCCAGCCTGCTGCCAGTGTAACCGGCTGTGGGGACCCGGCTGCAGGGCAGGGGGACACCTGCCTCCATGAGTGGGCACCGTGGGGGGAATGGATGGAGGGGGGGCGGGCAAAGCCATGCTGGGGACCTTGGGGAACCCTTGGCTGGGGGGGGACAGCACAGGGCTGGTGGCAGGGTGCCCACAGCACAGTGTCCCCCCCAGCTGGCAGCCCAGGTGCTGGAGGACAAGGGGGTGGGCTTTGGCCTCGTCGACTCTGAGAAGGATGCAGCTGTGGCCAAAAAGCTGGGTAAGGCTGACCTCCCCGCCCCGCCCCCCCCTCACTGAGACCCCTCAGGCACAGTGACAGCCCCCCTGATCCCCCTGCCTGGCACAGGTCCCCCCTGAATCCCCCACAATGAGGCACAAGGACACCCCTGGACCCCCCCACCTGGCACGGGGACCCCTGTATCCCCCAGCCTGAGACAGGGACCCCCCTGTGTCTCCAGCCAGCCACAGGAGCCCCAGGAACCCGAAACCAGGCATGGGACCCCCCCAGCTGCTCCCAGTCAGGCACAGGGTTCCACCAGGACCCCCAAATCTGGCACAAGCTGAGCCCCCCCATTCCCCCCCAGGCCTGACGGAGGAGGACAGCATCTACGTGTTCAAGGAAGACGAGGTGATCGAGTATGATGGGGAGCTGGCGGCGGACACACTGGTGGAGTTCCTGCTGGATGTAAGAGCTCCCTCCCCCTGCTCAGGAATCCCCATCTCCAACCACTGTGCACACCCACCCCCCACCCCCCACCCCACCGTGATATCTCAGGAGGGAACCCAGGCATCTGGGCCCCCAACCCTCCCTTTGCATGGCTAGGGAAGGACCTGGGTGTCCTGTCCCCCCCACCCCAGCTGTCTCTGAACAAGGGGGGTCCCTGGGGACCCCGGTGCTGCCCCCCTACTCCCCCAGGTGCTGGAGGACCCGGTGGAGTTCATTGAGGGCGACCACGAGCTCCAGGCCTTTGAGAACATTGAGGATGACCCCAAACTCATCGGCTACTTCAAGAACGAGGACTCAGAGCGTATGTGGGGCTGGGGCAGCCCCTCTGTATTTCTCCCGTGCCCCCCCCCCCCCCCCCCATCCTTCCTGTTTTCCCTGGCACCCCAGCCACAGCCCCAGTCCCAGTCCCCAACGCATTCTTCTAACCACCCATTTACTTATCCCTCCCTCCATCCTTCCCTTCTTCCATCTCTCAGTCCCTCCGTCCCTGCATCCCTCTGTCCTTCCTTCTGTCCATCCCTCCCTGCATCCCTCCATCCCTCCGTCTTTCCATCCTTGCATCCCTCTGTCCCTGCATCCCTCCATCCCTCCGTCTTTCCATCCCTCCATCCCTCCGTCCCTGCATCCCTCTGTCCATCTTTTTGTCCATCTGTCATTCCCTGCATCCCTCTGTCCATCCCTCTACGAGGGCACCAGGGACTGACTCTGGACATGTTTGGGATTTGCTGGTTCCTTCTGGAGCCGGAGCCACTGGATGGAGCTGGGCTGGGGGTGCTGGTGCTGGCATGGGCCCAGTACCCGGTGTCGGTACCTGATGCCGGTGCCAGGACCCATCCCTGCTCCCCCAGACTTCAAGGCTTTCGAGGAGGCGGCAGAGGAGTTTCACCCCTACATCTCCTTCTTCGCCACCTTCGACAGCAAGGTAGGGGCGAGGGTCCCAGGGGTGTGGGGTCACCTGGTGCCAGCACCCATGGGTGGCTCAGGGACCCCAGCCTCACCCCAGGTCGCCAAGAAGCTGACCCTGAAGCTGAACGAGATCGACTTCTACGAGCCCTTCATGGAGGAGCCACTGACCATCCCCGAGCGGCCCAACAGCAAGGAGGAGATCGTGGCATTCGTGGAGGAGCACAAGCGGTGGGGGCCCAGCACCCCCTGCCCTGCCTCGGTTTCCCCAGCGGGGGATGCTGGGGGGCTGGGGGGAGCTGGTTGCCATGGGGACGTGGTTGCCATGGGAGGTGGTTGCCATGGGGACACGGTTGTCATGGGAGCTGGTTGCCATGAGGAGCTGGTTGCCATGGGAGCTGGTTGCCATGGGGAAGTGGTTGCCATGGGCAGATGGCTGACAAGGGGGGATACTTGCCACAGGAGACCGTTGCCATGGGGAAGCGGCTGCCATGGCAAGGTGGTTGCCGGGGGGGGGTGGTTGCCAGGGGAGGTGGTTGCCATGGTAACGAGTTGCCATGGGGAGGTGACTGCCAGGTCAGCCGCAGCCTCAGGGATGGGGGATTCCCGGGGTGCAGGGCGGCCCCCCACTCCCCCCTATGCCCTCCCCTTGCCCTGGCAGCCCCCCTTCCCCAACACCACTTTGCTGGCGGTGGCCCCTGGGGTGACACGAGTTTACAAGGCCCCAGCAGCCGGGGGGGTTGGTTGGGGGTGCCTGCCCCTAGGGGTGTTGCCGGTGGGCTGTGGGGCAGCCATAGTCCCCCCCGGGGGCCGGGGGTCCCATGGGGGTGGGCAGGGCAGGGTTAAGGACTTGGCTCTGCCGGGATGTTCCCGCAGCCTTAATCCCCCCCCCCGGATCAACCTGCCCCCCCGCCGCGGCCTCAATCCCTGGGAGATGGGGGGACCCTCCACGGCCCCCCCGACGTGCCAGCAGTGTCGGGGGGGGGAACTCAGCCCCGGCCCTGTGCCCACCCACCCAGGGCCAGCCCCCCCTGTTCTGCCTCCAGGTGCTGCACCCCTGTCTGAGCAGCCCCCCCCAGCCGCACAGCAGAGCTCGGGGAGGGTGGGGGGGTGTGTGTGGGGGGGTGGCCAGCTCTGGGGAGGTGGGTCTGGGGATGCCCTTCACCACGACCCCCCATCTCACAGGGCCACTCTGCGCAAACTCAAACCCAAGAGCATGTATGAGACCTGGGTGAGTGCATGGGAAGAGGCACAGAGGGGTTCTGCCCCCCACATTGCCTCGACCACCCCTCAGGGAGCCCCCCACCCTGGGGTCCCACCCCCCCCCCCCACTGGTGACACCGATCTGTGTCCCCCAAGGAGGATGACATGGATGGGATCCACATTGTGGCCTTCGCAGAGGAGGATGATCCGGGTGAGGGAGGGGGCCAGCAGAGCTGGGGGTGTGTCAGGGGGTCCACGGGGGGTCCCAGCACGCCTCACCCTGCCCCATCCTGCCCAGATGGGTTTGAGTTCCTGGAGATCCTGAAGGATGTGGCCCGAGACAACACGGAGAACCCTGACCTCAGCATCCTCTGGATCGACCCGGAGGATTTCCCACTGGTACCGCTGCCCCCCCCCCCCCCCCGGGGGGCACACACCCCACCACGACGCCCCTGTCACTGTTGGGTGGGCCTGGGAGCGCTGACCCATGTTCCCCCCCACCAGCTCATCCCTTACTGGGAGAAAACCTTCAACATCGACCTGTCCAGGCCCCAGATTGGGGTGGTCAACGTTACTGACGTGAGTGTCCCCCCCGGAGCCCCCCACGGGGGCTGAGTACCGATGGGCTCATCACACGGGTGGGCCTCAACAGCAGCCCCTGGGAGGAGGGGTCCCAGCCTGTCTGGTCCCCTGGGGGTCCCACACCTCAGGGCCGGGAGTCCCCTGCCCCCTCCCAGGCAGGTGCCCCCCTCAGCCTGTCCCCCAGCCCCCATGCCGGTGTCCCTAGGCTGACAGCGTGTGGCTGGAGATGGTGGACGAGGACGACCTGCCCGGCATGGAGGAGCTGGAGGAGTGGATCGAGGACGTGCTGGCAGGAGAGATCAACACTGAGGACGACAATGACGACAATGACGAGGACGATGATGACGATGACGACGACGACTAGGCCTGGTGCTGGGCCTCCACTCCAGTCCCATCCCTGTGCAAGCCATTAAAGTCCCCGGAGAGCCAGGCTGTGTCACTGGGGGGGACGACACAGGGAGGCTGGAGATGCTCCAGGCACAGGCAAGATCCCCGTGTGAGATCCCTCATGCAAGATTTGCTCTTGTCACCCTCCCCGTACACAATCCGCCATGAAGCATCTGGAGGGATCAATGCCTAAAAGCGCCCCCCCCCCCCCCCCCCCCGGGAAACCCCCCATGTGAGATCTGGGGAATCTCCCGGTTTGAATCTCCCCTGTGGAAAGCCCTGTGCAGGATCTCCCCAGCTCGAGACCCCTCCCCATGCTGCAAGCCCCGTCCCACATGAGCTCCCCTAGGAGATCCCCCGTGTCTGATCTCCACCGTGAGATCCCTGTGCGCTCTGTGCTGGAGAGATCACCCGTGCCAGATCCCCCATGTGAGATCCCCCATGTGAGATCCCCGTGCAAGATTCCCCCATGCAAGATCCCCATGCAAGATCCCCGTGTGAGATCCTGTGCCACGCGCCGGAGGGGAATTTCCCCGGAGCTTCCTGGGAGGGGACAGTGACACACACGGAGGACTTGGACACTCGTGGGTGCCCCCCCCACCGCGGCTCTTCCCTGGGGCGGCGGCCAGGTGTCCCTGGGGGGGACCCCAAAGAGACGGGGGGGGGACACAGGGGACCCCGCCCTCCGGGACGGTGCGTGGGTGCCCCCCACGGGTGTCCGCGCCGGCCCTCGCCCACCCACGGTCCTCGCAGGGCGGAGCCTCCCGCCCCGGCCCCGCCCCGCCCCCCGCCCCGCTAAGTCCCGCCCCCCGCCACACGCCCCGCCCCGCTGCTCAGAGCGGCAGCGCCGAGACACCGAGCGGTCGCACCGGCACAGCCACCGCCACCGGCACCGCCCCGCCGGCCGGTAAGTGTGGGGCTGCGCGGGGAACGGAGCCCCGACCGACCACCGGCACCGGCACTGGCACCGGATGGAGGCGGCCGCCTCCATCCGGTGCCGGTGGTCGGTTCCTTCAGCCGGGCAGGGGGCCGCGGTGGTAGATCCCTCCCCGGTCCTAAATACATCCCCCCCGGTAATACACCCCCTCCCCCCCCCCCTCCGGTAGAGGCCTCTGCCTATGATGCCCCTCCTCCGGCACATCCCGCCGCGGCCAGGAAGGGGTTAACGGTCCCGGTGTTACCGGCGGTGCCACGACCACCACCCCCCCAAAACCCGACCGGTGCCGCCCCCTCCCCCCCCCCCCGGTGCCGCCCGCCCCTTCCACTTCCCCTTTCGCTCTCCTGGGGGGGCCCGAACCCGTGACCCGCGGAGGAGGGGGAGGCTGGGCCCGCCGGTCCACGCGTTTCCACCCGGTCCCGGTCCCCACCCGGTCCCGGTGCCCCTTCCCCACCCGCTCCCCGCGGTGCCAGCGGGTCCCCCATCCCCACCCGAGACCCGCCGTGTCCCCCGTGGCTGCCACCGGGTCCCCATGGGGCACGGGGTCCCCCCACCCGTGCCGCGTCCTCACGGTGCCGCCCAGTGCTCCTAGTGCCGCCCAGTACCAGCGGAGCACCGCGATGCCACCCATTTCCCGGGACAGGGTGTCGTCCGCCCCCCCCTCCCCCCCGCGGGTGGGTGCCCTGGGGAGGGGTGTGTGCGCGCGCGTGGCCGGATCCCACAGGGACACGAGTGGGAAGGGGCGCGTGAGGGTGGTCACGCGCCCCGGGGCCAGGCTGGGCCCCACTGGGCCGAAACTGGGGCCAAACTGGGCCGTGGCGGCGACGGAGCCGCCTCTTCCGCCCCGCGGCCCCGGGATGGGGAGGGCTGGGGAGGGGGGGCCACGACTCATCGTCCCCCACCCCCACCGCATTCCGGCCCACGGAGCTGCCGCACGGCCCCGCGTGGGGAGCCTTTGGCGCGGGAGGGGCGGTAGACACGCACCCAGATGTGCCCCAGATGTGGGATGCGCGGCCCCGGGGATGCTGCTCCGGCCGTGGGCAGGGAAGGCCCCCCCGGCACACGGGTGGCCCCCCCGGGACAGGGTGGTCACCCCGGGGCGGGATGCTGCTGCTGCCCACGCCGCAGGATGGTGCCTCTGGGCACGGGGGGGGGGTCCCACGCAGCAGTGGGGTGCCGACGGGGCGGTGTCCGCGGGGCCGCTCCGTGTCCGTTGGGGCCAGGGTCGTGACTCGGTTTCCCGGGGGGGGGCCGGGGGCGGCTGCGCGGCTCCCCGCGCCACAGAGGCCCCTTGTGCCCCGGGCTGCGGGGGGCGGGGCGGGGGGGTCCCTTCTTCCTGTCCCGAGATCACCACCCACCCCAAAATCACGGTGGGGGGGCAGTGATCGGAGGAGCCCCCCCGCTGCCCCCCCCCCCCCCCCCCCACCCCGCACCTGGCCGGAGCGGGGGAGACAAAGGCGGGAAGGAACAGACCCACCCGTGTCCTGCCCCCCCCGCCCCTGTCCTGGTCCCCCCCGCGGCGGGATTACGCGCCCCCCCCAGCGCCCCCCGCCTGCTCTTGTGAATGGGCCCCGTGGGGCCACGCCCCTCGTGCATATTCATGAGGCGCTTTGCATGGGAAGCGTGAATGAGGGGGGTCGGGGTGGGTCCTGGTCATCCGCCTCCGGGGGGCGTTGGGGGACCCAGGAGTCCGGGGCTGGGAACGGGCAGAGGGCCACGGCGGGGGTTGGGGGGGGTCCCTGCCCCCATCCCCCCCCCCCCCCCCCCCCCCCCCCGCCCCCCTGCCCGGAAGGACCCAGGCGTCCGGGCCAAGGGCTGAGTCATCGGCTGCCTTAAAGGGGCCGGACGGGGCTGGGACACGCGTGTGCGCCGTGGGGGGGCACGCGGGAGCGTGTGAGTGTGACTCTGTGTGTGCGCGTGTGAGTGTGTGACCGTGTGTGGATGTGGGCGCACGTGTGGGCGCACGTGTGGGTGCGGGTGCAGGGTGGGGGTGGGCGCCTGCGTGGGCAGGTGTCTGCGTGGGGGGGGGGTGTGTGTTTACGAGCGTGCGTGGGGGTGTGTGTGTGTGCAGGGTGCGCATGTGTGCACGTGCCGGGGGTGAGCAGCCTGGTGGGTGGCGGCGTGTCTGTGTGTCCCCCCCGCCCCCGTGCCTGTGTGGCCCCGTGTGGGGTGCCCAGCTCCGACCCCCCCAGCACCCATGGGTGCTGCCACCAGGGAGGGACGTGGGGCAGCTGGATGCTGTGATCGCCCCAGCGGCTGCATCCCTGGGGTGGCAGCGGTCACCATGGTAACTGAGGAGCAACAGGAGATGGGGGACAGGGCGTGACCCCCCACCCCTCCCTTCCCCACCCGGAGCTGGGGGACCCCCACCCCAGGGTGCCACTGCAAGGTTGTGTGCGAGGGGGGGCTGTGCTGGGCCAAGGGGGTCAGACCGTGCGGGGGGGGGGGGTCAGTGCCAGGGCAGGGTGCATGTGAGAGGGGGGGCACTGCCAAGCCAGGCTGCGTGTGCCAGCAGCGCTGTGCAGTGCCGGGGGGGGAAGGCTGTGCAAGGCCAGGGTGTTTGTGCGAGGCCCCCCCCCTCAGGGGGGGGCCACATGCAGCAGAGCAGCCGCCGCCAGCGGACGGCAGGTCCCGCCGTCCCCAGTCCCTGTCACATCCCGTGAGCGTCACATGAGTCACGGGCCAGCGGAGCCCGGCTGGCGCCTGGGGGGGGGGGGGGGGGGGGGAGGCAGCGGCTGAGGCTGGCCAGCTCGTGACACGGGTGGTGCCCAGCCATGGCCGAGTACCGCAGCTTGCTGGAGGAGCTGGCCCAGAACATCACGGCCGAGGACCTGGAGCAGCTGAAGTCAGCCTGCAAGGAGGACATCCCCAGTGAGGAGAGCGAGGCCATCGCCACCAGCCACCACTGGTTCGCCTTCCTTGAGAAGCACAGCAAACTGGACAGAGGTGAGACGCCCCCCAGGTGGCCCTGCACCCCCCCATCCTTGTCCCTGGCCCTCCCCTGGTCCCCAGCCCCGGCCGCTGGCCTGATCCTGGTCTGTCCCCTGGTGCGGTCCCCATCCTGATCCCTGTTGCCGTCCCTGTCCCCTCTTCTGGTCTCTGGCTCTGTCACCTGTCCCCTGGGGTGGAGACACCATCCTTGTGCCCTGGTCCCTGTCCCCTGTCCTGGTCCCCATCCCAGTCCGTGACCTCCCCAGCCCTGGCCCTCCCCTCTTCCCCATCCTGGTCCCCATCCCAGTCCCTTACACTGCTTGCCCTGGTCCCCCTCCCTGTCCCCATCCCGGTCCCTGTCCCCACTCCTCATCTCTGTCACCTGCTGCTGGCCTGGCTCCTGGTCCCTGTCCCCTGCCTTGGTCCCCACCCTGGTTCCTCTCATGTGCCCCAGTTTCCATCCCAGCGCTTGTTCCTGTCCTTTGTCCCCTCTTCCAGTCCCCAGGGATTGTCATCCCTGTCCCCCCACTCCCACCCTCTGTCCTGGTCTCTCCCAGTCCCTGTGCCCCCCACCCCCGTCCTCGGGTCCAGCACGTGTCCCCGTCCCCGCAGACAACCTGTCCTACATCGAGCACATCTTTGAGATCTCGCGCCGCCCCGACCTGCTGACCATGGTGGTGCAGTACCGCACCCAGGTCCTCAAGATCTCCGAGGAGGACGAGGTGGACACCAAGCTCACCCGCATCCCCAGCGCCAAGAAGTACAAGGGTGAGCACCCCCCGCCCCGGGGCAGGGCCAGTGTCCCTCTGGCTGGGGGAGGGGACACAGGGAGAGGCCCCGCTGACCCCCGCCCCACTGACCCCCGCCCCGTGTCTTGGCAGACATCATCCGGCAGCCCTCAGAAGAGGAGATCATCAAATTGGCCCCCCCACCCAAGAAAGCCTGAGGAGGGGTGAGGAGGAGGAGGAGGAAGGCTGTGTCCCCCCATCCCCGTCCCCCGTCCCCCTGCCACCTCTCCGGCCCCTGGGGCGCGGGCAGGTGGGGGGGGGCCAGCATGGTCACTAACAAAGTCTTAATGCCCCCCCCCCCCCCGAGGCTGGGGCTGGGGGCTGGGGCGGCTCTGCGTGTGCGTGTGTGTGCACGTGTGAGTGTGCGTGTGTTTGGGGCAGGGGGGGCGCTTTGCTATTCCCAGGGACCCCCCACAAGCCCTCACTGGGAGGGGGGACAGCAGGAACAGGGGACCACCATCTCCCCACACCAGTTCAATTTGTGGCTGGGAAGGTGACAGGCACCGGGACCACCCCCCACCTCAGTGCTGGGGGGGGACAGGGCTGGGGACAGGGACCCAAGTGAGCGGCGCAGGGGGGTGCAGGGACGAAGGACAGGGCACGTCAGGAGGGAAGCGAGCAGCAGGGCTGAGCAGGGGGGGGTGTCTTTGCTGACCACCCCCCCCAGACAGGCTGGAAGATGGTGTGAGTTTGTCAGACCTCAGCCCCCGTGGAGGGTGGGGGCACATCTGCAGTGTCCCCCTCCCAGGGGCTGCGGTGGGTAGGGGGATAAGGAGGTGACATGGTTGGGGGGCAAGGCAGTGGGAGCCTCTGTGCAAGGTGGTGATGCTCAAGGGGGGGACCCCCGAACTCCCCAGGTATTGGGGAAATTTCTCTTGAAAGGGCTGCTCCCCCCCCAAATCCCCCACTTTAGTTGGTGGGGGCAGAACTGACAGTCCCCCAAAACCAGCCAGACTGATTTGGGGGGGGGGGGTGGGTGTATCCTTCCAGCCTCCCCCAGTGCCACACTGGGAGGGAGGGTGTACTGGACTGGGAAAACAGGCACAGCCCCCATTTAGTGTGTGTGTGGAGCGGGTAGGGGATGTCTTTGGGGTTCAGCTCTAGCTACTAACTGGGGGGGGGGGGGGAAGGGGCTAGCGAGGGGGGGCACTGGAGAGAGTATATGTTAATATATTTTATTTAATAAAAGCTAAAACCCGCAGAGCGCCTGTGTGCAGCCACCGGCTCTTGTGTGTGTGTCCCCTCCCCCCCCCGCCTTTTATTGTCTCCAGGCCTGGGACCACATTCATTTCCCCCCCCCCCCCCCCCAAAAAAAAAAACCCTGTGTTTTTTGTTGAAAAATGACTGTTTGGGACACCCCCCCCCCTCCAGTGAGCTCTTGAGAGGGGGGGAATGGGGACGGGTGACACAGTGTTGTCCCCCAGCCCCAGGGGGGGCCCCCCCGCTCCCTCTCCCCCCCCCATCTCCCCCGACCGTGCTGACTGTGTACAGATCTCTCATAAACAGATGGAGATGAAAGCTGCTCTGGAGGGTTGCGTGGCTCTGTGAGGAGGGGGGCGTTTTGGTGAAAACGCGGCAGAAAGGGAGAAAATACAGCCCTCCAGAAGGGGGGCAGGGGGGCAGGGCTTGGGGACACACTGGCCCTGGAGCTGGGGACATGGGGAAGGGGACACGCAGCCCTCCGCCTCTGTCTGTTGGTTTTTATTGCATTTATATATAATATATATTCAAACTTTTACAATAATTTTAACTTGATAACATCCAAGTTCGATTTGGTTTTAATACATACAAAATTAGGCCTCTAACAGTGATGGGGGAGCCCTCACCGCTGCTCCCCCCCAGAAGAGATCTCCTTAAAAGTAACAGAAAATTAAAGGACCTTCCCGGCTCCTGGGGGCTCCGGCCGCTGCCCCGGGAGGGCCGGGGGAGGCAGGGGCGGAGAAGGGCCAAACCAAGTGCAAATCACTGATATGTACAAACTAGACAAGCATCTCTCTGCAAACACCCCCGGGGTGGGGGGGGAGTGGGGGACACATGCCCCCCGGGGGGGCCGGAGCCCCCGGGGAAGGGGGAGCCCTGAAGAGCACGAGGGCTGGCACAGGGGAGGAGGTGGGGGGCCAGGTCCCTCCCTAGAAGAGCAGGAGAGGGGACCAGGGGGTCACGTTAGTACAAAATTCCCCCGGCAGCCCCATCTCTGCATGTGTCCTGGGGAGGGGAGGGACCCCTGGGCCATGGCTGTGCCACCTCCAGTGGGCTGGGGGGGGCTGCAAGGATGAGGAGGGAGGGAAGTGGGGAGGGAGGGGTCCTTAACAAGTCAATACAAAGCTCAAAGTGTTAGTAGGGATGATGCGTGCCCAGAGCCCCCCTACCCCAGCGAGGGGGGCTCACGACGGCATGCACTGCACCCGGTCCGGCCCTTCTTCCTCATCGTCCGAGGTGTCAGAGGAGCTGGGAGACTCGTCCGAGTCACCGTCCGGCGCTCCTGGCTCTCTTCGGCGCTGCCGGGGAGGTGGGGGAGGCAGAGAAATGCGGTGAAGGGGCTGGGGGAGCAGCAGGAAAAGCGGGGGGACGTATCACACATGTGGAGGGGACCCCAGCACCTACCCGGTGGTGGCGTCTCTGTCGCAGGTGGTGCATGAGGAACCAGAGCATGTGGCTGTCGAACATGTCGGTGTGGTGGAGGCTGTCCTCGTCCCGCTCCAGTTTGTTCTTCTTGATCACCTGGGGCCAGTGGATGCAGGGGGGTCAGGTGGCTGGGGGGCCAGGGGGCCGAGGCTTGCAGCCCCCTAACTGCCCCCCACCTCGCTCTCTGGATCTCACCTCCTTGAGGCCAGCCAGCTCGGTGGGATTCTCCGCTGTGGGTGCCCAAATCTTGACATCGTGGTCGAGGCCACTGGTGGCCAAGACGGGGAGGTGGGGATGGGGCTCCAGGCAGTTCACCTGGGGGTAACAAGGTGGGGGGTGTCACCCTGAACAGGGCACTGGGACCAACCCTGGCACCCACAAGCCTTCTGGTGACCCTCCAGCCCATCACCCTGGCCTCAGGTCAGGGTCTCCCTGTGGGACACTCCAGCAGGGAGAGGGGCTGCCTCCTCTCCAGCATCACCATGCTCTGGGAAAGGGGGACATGCCACCTCCCACAAGCAAACCCCAAAACGCAGGGTGTCCCTGAGAGGCAATGCGTGCAGCGCAAGTGGGGAACCCCAGCCCTAGCAGCAAACCCAAGCGGGAAGGGGCCACATCCACCCCAGGGCACTGAAGCCTGGCTTCAGCTTTCAGGGAGGTCCTGGGGCTGGATCTGGCCCCACACCGGCTCTGCTGACTGGGGGTGGCGGTGCCAGCAGCCGCCAGGAGCTGGCACAGGGCCACGGCCACCCGGACAAAAGGCGACTGTGGGGCCAGTGGAGGAGTGGCACAGCGGGGACCGGCTCGGCCGGCAGCGGGAGGGAGCAGCGGGCACGACTCTGCCACCCATCCCCACGCCAGCGAGGCACCTGCCATCCCCTCGACACCCACCCGAAACCTGTCCCCGACCCAGCAGCCACTGGCATGTCCCATCCCTCCCAGCCCTGCACCCACGGGGGACAGGTACCCACTTGCCGGGGCGGCACGTGAGACCGAGCGTCTGCCGGCTCCGAGCCAAAACCAGGCACGCATCCCCTGCCAGCGCCGGCAGCCGCTCGGGACCTGACCGCTGTCGGCTGGAGCCTGGGAAATCCAGCGCAGGGCTGGCCCCACGGCAGCCGCGTCCCTTTCCTGGACGCGCTGGGTGAGGATGCAGCTGCACGCCCAGCAGGGAACGGGGCCTGGAACCGGCCCGCGAACACACAGCTCTCCCCACCGACCCATGCCGACAGGGGGAAGGGTAGGGGGCTGCCCCATCCCGGTCAGCAGCAGCTCCCATGTCCCCACCCCTCCTTCGGTGACAAGCACCCCGTGGGCAGCCAGGTGAAACCCCCGTGGGATTCTGCACGCCAGGAGACCGCTGAGGTGCGTGGCCCTGGCCGCCTTGCCTCAGCCCGACATCCCCGCTGCCACCCCCTGGGCAGGAGCAGCACAGAGAACCCCACACGTGGGCCATGGGGTGCCCGCAGGGACCCTGCTTGGCTCATAGTAAAAAATGCACAAAAACGGTGGCAAATTTGTGCAGGCACGTGGGATTGGCTTGAGCTGGTGGGGACAGATCCTGCCGGCCCACGGGGCAGAGGAGCGGGGCAGCACGGCCACAGGGACTCACCACTCCTCCCTTGTCACCCTCCATGAACTGCACGATCTGGCAGGACGATTTCTCCCACAGGAAGATGTGGCCGCAATCGCTGCCGCTCACCACAAACTCGCTTTTCGGGCCATAAAAATTGACGCCTTTCACTGAAAGGAGAGAAACAAGCAGCCCGAGGCTGTCAGGAGCCGGGCAGCGCTCCCTGCCATGAATTCACTTCCTGCCTGGCAGCCAGCGAGTTTCCAGGGTTACCGGTGTGGATCTCTTCCGTCCCCAGACACATAATAGCTCATTCTTTGCAAGCCCGAGAGTTTGTGTTAAGGGTCTTTGAGAGGAAGATGAAGAACTGGGAGCAGCAGAAACAAGCTAAAAGCAGGCAGTTATTCTTCCGGGTTGCTCTGGGGACGGCCCCCCACCTCCTGACGGCCCTGAAGCCTGGTCGCAGGTGCAATGAGGGGA
Source organism: Falco rusticolus (assembly GCF_015220075.1). NCBI lineage: Eukaryota > Metazoa > Chordata > Aves > Falconiformes > Falconidae > Falco > Falco rusticolus. The sequence continues at coordinate 259,673 of NC_051205.1, read as the reverse complement.
AGCCACGCTCCACGGCCCCCCAGGGTGCAGGCAGCGAGCTCAGCCCTCCTCGCTGCTGGCAAAGGGGACATGGTGGCAGCAGGAGCTCGACAGAGACTTGGGGAGAGCCTCCGAACCCCCTGCTGTGGGGTGATCTGCTCCAGCACCCATCCCAGCTGGTCCTTACCAGTGGCATTATTGCGATGTCCCTTGTATCTCTTGATGTACTCCGCTCCGTCACTGTGAGAGGAGTTGAAGAGATAGATATCTTCATCGTTGTAGCTGGCCAACAGCTCTGGGGTAGGATGGAAGAGACGGGCATTAGCAGGGGGTACACAGAGGCAATTGTGCTGCAAGCCCCCCCGGGCACTCCGTCCCACCGTGCTGCAGTCCCGGACACCCGTGACTTGCCCATCACCTCTGCGGGTTCCCGGCAGGCGCGGGATGCCGCAGTGCCTGTACGGCCCCCAGCCCGCAGGATGGTCACTCACCCGAGCCGTCGTGGCTGTAGACGAGACAAGTGATGTTGGCTTTGGACTCACTGTTCACCTAGGGGAAGCACAGACAGCTCTGCTCCCACCTCCTCCCACACCTACGCCAGCCACGTGCCCGCCCGGAGAGCTCGGCGCGCAAGTGACTGTTCTGCAAGGGCTGTAAAGTCAGAGCGTAACATCGCTGCCTCTTCCTACGCCAAGATGGGACTTTACGGACAGCGGAGGACTTGGGTCAAGACAAAAAAAAAAAACCAAAGCCCAGGCAGTTTGTTCACCCACTGGAGCTGTTTTCCAGGCAGGAAGCCTGCGAGAGGCTTGGCCAGCGAGCGCTTCTCGGCTGCTCCTACTTGGGGCTCCCAGGGGAGTGCTCTGCGGATCCGGGTGGAGAGGCCGGCCCAGGCCCCATCCCAGGCTCTCTCACTCCAAAATGAAACAAGCACCGCTGGCACCAGCCCGGGGCGAAGACCGGTCCCACTGGCGAGGCTGGCACAGGCAGCGCCGCTGCCAGCAGGAGACCCGGCTGCCTGTCACTCACCCAGCAGCAGGCACAGTTCCCCCCTCCCTCAGTTTACCCACCCTGCCCGCACCAGGCTCAGCTTTGCTCAGTGCCGGCACGCAGGGCATGCGAGTCGCAGCGCTGCGGCAGAGCTGCCACCCACGCAGGTGGCCAAGAGCAGACGGCCACCATGGGATGTCCTCTGCCGGTCCGCCCACCCACCACCTCTCCCACACCACGTCCTCACGGGGAAGGGACCCCCAGTGCTGCCCATCACACTGGTACGCCACAAAATTGAGCCGCTTACCAAGTGGTGAGGACAGAACTTCTTTAGTACACCGTTGTTCTCATTCTCATCTATTTTCCGCTGGTCGTAAATCCTGGGGGAAGGATGGCAGGCATTTGGCACTCGCTCGAGACACGAGGGATGCTGAGCCGACAGGCGTGGAGGGCCAGCGCTGCCCGCCTCTGCGGGTCAGGGTAGGAGAGCGGCGGAGCGGCAGCTCTCCCCAGCTACGCTCCGAAACAGTGACCCGCCCTGACGCGGGCCGAAGGCTCTGTTCCTCGCCAAGGGATCTGCAGAGCTGTGAGCAGCCCGGACTGGCAGAAGTCTCGGCCAAAGCAGCTTAATGTCACCTCTTATCATGTTGGAGGCGTTGCTCAGTGGCGCGTGACAATGGCAAAGCCTGCGACCTGCATTCGGGGCTCTGTCAGCCTGCAGACTGCTCTGCGAGGAGGGCGCGACTGCCACCATGCCTGTCCCTTGGCTGGCTTGGGCTCCTCAGGGTCCCCAGCCTCCCCCAGCCTCCCCGATGCGCGAGCCCACCAGGAGCTGCCCAGTGCTAGGGAAGCCAAGGAGAGAGGAGGCACTTGGATAGGGGCAGAGGGCAGAGCGAGCAGCAGCATGTGGGAAGGGGGGGAGGCTGTTTCAAGCAACGATCCTGGGCTCTTCTGAAAGCTACCAAACTAGCGAGACACTGGCGCTGCTGTCTGAGCAGTCTGCGAGCCCATGTGTTAAGTGTTTCCACGCCTGGCACCCCAGGAGCTGCTGCCTGCACGCCCGCCAGACACCTGCATGGTTGGCTCTCTGGGGCGCCAATGCCGCACAAGTGATCCCGCAGTGGAGCTGCAGCATCCCTCCCGCTCCCCAGGAGCTGCCCCTACGCATCCCCAGGGAGCCAAGCGATGCCGTGGCTCTGCTCACTCTCAGGGAGCTGGAAAGTGGGCAGGCCTGGTGCATGCACAGTTTGCCTCTGCCCAAAAGAGATGCCACACGATTTGCACCTTAAAATCCACCGGCTATGGCGCAGCTCTGCACTGACGCAGGAAGCCGAGAGGCCAGACACACGGACACAGTCCGGTCCCACGCCAGGGGCTGCCCTGAACATTTTGAAGGCCAGGGTGGCTTGCATTTGTCACTTAAAGAGCTCAGTCCTGCCAAAACCAAGACCATCCCGAGTCTTAATCTCATCTCCAGTGCCCACTGGGGACTGCCCGCCGGTGGGGAGCTGAGAGGAGGTTTATCAGAAGCTTGTTAAGAGCACTGCTAATTCCTGAGAGAAGGATCTCCCAGCTTTGGGGCAGGCTGGACAGTGGATCCCAGGGATAAACCTCAAAGGACCCAAATCCTCCTCTATTAATCCCCCTTGCGTTCCTGCCGTTATGGGAGAACAGGCTTTGGAGACATTAATGATTGAAGCCACATGCATTTCTGCAGGGAAAATCAGATTTCAAAGCTCATGGGGGGAGCAACTGAACCCCCACAGGGATGTTCAGTTCCACTCTGGGGGCTCAATCTGGGCCCCCAGCACAGACTCACCGGACAAACTGATCTCTGCCTCCCACAGCAAACTGGTAGGTGTTGGCTGGGTTCACATAGATGGTATACAGACCCACTTTCTTCTCCTTTTCCTTTGTCACAACCAGTTTCCTTTAAGAGATGAGGAATAATAATAAAAAAAATAAAAAAATCCACCTCCAATTCAAAACAGGGTCCAGATGGGAAAAGCAGGAGCTGCGCGAGTCTCTTACTCACTCCCAGAAAAAAAAAAAAAAAAAAACCAACCACAACACACTAACAACAAAAAAACCCACCACCCAACCATTTCAGCCTCCCAGCTGAAGCGAGCACATGTTCCGTCTGCGACTCAAACGGCAGAGTGAAATCATTCCCTGGCATTTTCCTCCAAAACGTCTGAAGGGTTTCAGGGCCTGAACCCGAGCCCGAAGGTGCCGGACAGGCAGCGGCAAAGGCAGAATCAGATTAACTCCAGAGCAGAAATGCTTTGCCGTTATTCTTCCCCATGTAATAAGGCCCAGATTTAACGAAATCTGACACACACACCATCCCCCCCTCCCCCAGGAGCTCAATATTCGGCTTTGCAGACGCGAATACAAACTGAGGCAGCATCCTCACGAAGGAACAGCCAGCTCAAAAGCTTGTCTTTCTTCTAATTATACCGTTCGGCTTAATGAAAGATGGGAGCTGCCTACAGTCTGCCTGCAAACCCTGCCTCCAGAGCGGTTTCACACTCACAGGGTGACAATTCCCTGCGAGCATCAAACCGAAACAGCAGCGTGGATCCTCACGAAGAAAGAGGGGGAACAGACCCACGCCAGCCCACTGACCAACAGACTCCTCTCCAAATGGACCCAGCAAACGGCGGGGGAAGCGGGGACGAGGATTAAATGCGGCTGTTTTGAAACAGCCCGACAGTTTTTGTCCTGGTTATGAAACAGATGGGTTTAAGGCTGTAGACAAAAGCACTCGCATGTACAAATAAAATCAAACCACTGGGCGACGAGTGCCAAAGCCCTCAGTCTTAAGCAGGATCATCTTCAAAATAATATGCCGCTATATTGGAAAAGTACCACGATACCAAAACCAGGCGTCTGTTTGAACACCTGCCATGGATTTATTTTGGAAGCTTGTCAGAAACGACAGATCTCTCAGCGATACGGGTTAAGATCCGGCACGCACCACCCGGCTGCTTGCTAATTATTGTTTTTCAATTAACTGCAATAGCACTCATGCAATGAGTGAGTCGGGCCAACGGCGAGCTCCGAGCTGCTGCCAGCGTGGAGAGATTTCAGTGCCGTGACTAATCAGCCACTTCACTGCGCAGAAGGAGCGCAGGACCCTCGGCACTGCCCCCGGGATGGGTAAGCAGGTGCCGGTCAGGCTGGCACACCCGCCGCACAGGTATTATTTCCGTTTCCTATTAGAACAGGGCCCCATCTGGGGCGGGGGGACAAGGGTTCAAATGCACTTGTCTAATTAGCAGGGTTCATACCCGTGCCCTCATGCAAAACAGCCATCCCGGGACCAGCCACCAAAAAGCTCTCTGGTCCCACCCTGCACCTCAGGGAAGACAACACTGCTTGAAAGCCAAAACCCATCTGTTTTTCCCACTTTATGCCAACTGAACAGGCATGTGCTGTCATAAAAATGCAGCAGCACAAGCAGGACCCTCAGTCCTACACAGCCGAGCACCGTGTGCTTGCAGGGGAGCCCCCTCGAGACCCCGGATCTCCCTCCAGAGCTTCCCTGGTTCTGGCAACAGGAGCAGGTAGAGAAATACTCACGAGGCGGGCCGGTCTTGTCTCAGATCAATGGTGAAGACTACAGCATCTTCACCTGCTGATAGGAAAGTGCACGGAGAATCCGGTTCTAGGGCCAGCTGGAAGATAAATACTCAGGCATTGGTTCCCTTTTCACCCAACAAAGTGGCCAGACCCCTTTCTCCCAGTAAACCGTTGGCTGTTGACAGGAGCTGATGCAGCACCAAGCCCTCTACACCCTGCAGCCGCGTGCTCACATCACTGCTTCGCAAGGCAGAGACCCTCCTCATCACCCTTAGAGGTCACAGCGATTTTAAAGCATATAAGAATCAGTCCCTCCACAGCAGTGGCTCTGCCTTCACTATTTCTGGCAGCCGGTGAGCCAGGACAGCTCTTGGGCATTTCGGGGGTCCCCAGCTGCTGCCCACCCCCTCCGCAGGCTGGTCTGGGCTCACCTTGTGCGACGCTCCTTTGTGCTGTGCCACACGCTTGGTGTTTTTGCAGCACTGAGTGGCGGAGAGCTCGGCCACCCGGACCTGGCCGTCCCGAGCACACATAGCCAGAGTGGAGTCGCCACTGTTGGGGAGGAACTTGGCCTGGAAGAGAGCAAGCAGAGGGGCAACTTTCAGTGCCAGGGCAGGGGCTTGCGTACACATGGATGGGAACGGGAGAGAAGTCAAGGCAGCACCCCTGTCAGACCCCAACGAGCCCCACATGCTCAGATCTGCAGGCAGCGACTGCAAAGCCCCAGCTCAATGGGCCGAGCTCTCCAAGCAACCATCCGGGCCCTTTTGGTAAGCACAGAGAGCTGGGACCCAGTGGAGGTGCTGGTGGTGCCAGCATCCCTCCAAGTGCAGGCTGTGCCATGTTGGCAAACAGACCAGCCCTCCAGGCCCCTCTGGCTGTGGCGGAGCCGTTGCTCATGTGCCGGGCTGCCTGCCATGGCACAGCCTCCGCTGAGCCCATGTTCAGCGGGCTCGGAGGAGCAGCAAGGAGAAGCTCCGCAGGGCACGGGGGCATCTCACCGTGCAGTCCCCAGCCAGGGCTCCACAAGATCTGAGGGTGCACCGGTGGGTTCCAGCGGTTAGCTACCACCACACAGTGGCTGGACTCCAACCACAGCGCTTAGCTTTCACAACACTTTTCTCCTGCCCCGCACAGCATCTTCTGGCTGAAATGACGTGCTTCTGCAGCAGGTACCTGCCCACCACAGAGGCTCTTCTATCACCCCCAGCCCAGAAAGACCAGAGCATGACAAGAGTCACCTGCCAGGATCTCCCCACACCCTCCTCACCTGGAAGACATTGCTTTTGTGGCCGCTCTCGAACTCCAGCACTGGCTGCCTCCTGACCCAGTCCCACACCACCACTTTGAGGTCATCGCTGCCGCTGGCCAGCCACGTGCCGCGCTGGTTAAAGTGCAGGGTGTTGACGCAGCCCGTGTGGCCCTCCAGGCCATGCTGGAGGCGGAAGCGTTGCACAAAGACCCTGGCCCCGCAGGCGTCGTAGACAAAGCGGGCACTGGAGCCCAGCTCCCTTTCCCGGAGGGCATGGACCGCCTGCCAGCGGGGCTGGGGCAGCGCCGTAGTCTCCGAGGACACCCAGTCCTCCAGGGCCTGCTCGTCATCAGAGGAGTCTTGGTCGTGGTTGGCACGCTTGCGCTGGGCACGGCGGTGGGACCGCTGCTCCTCCTCTTCATCATCCTCCTCTTCCTCCTCCGAGTGTGACCGGTCGAGGGCACGGTTCTCCTCATTTATGGAGTAGTGGCCCGTGTCGTCCATGCTGTCCGAGTCCTTCTCTTCTCCCGAGCTCTCTGTGTCAGTGTCCCGACTCTCCGTGCTGGTGCGGTTGGGCCCCACATCATCTCCCGTGAGGCTCAGGCTGAGGTCAGACGCCTCCACCTCGATGCCAGAGGAGGTTTCTCGGCCCTCCTCAGCTGACATCTCCTCTGGGCTGCTGGACAAGCTGCCTGCGTAGCGCAGACAACGCCGTGAGCCTCTCCAGCAGGAGACCCCAGGCGCAGGGAGACTGGTCCCCACCAGTACCCTTACCATTCACTATGTCTGTCTTTCCATCCATGCTGCTTCCTTTGTCTGACATCACGTTTTCCAGAGTGCTCACCCTGCATGTGAGAGAAGGAGAGAGCAGAAGCTGGAGCATCCCTGCCACAGCCAGTCTGCTGAGACAGGGACATGCTGGCCTGTCCCCATGTTGGTGGAGCCACACACACCCCCACGGCATCACGGGTTGGTCTGGAGAGCACTGCTCTCCACGGGAAAGCGCAATCAATCAGCAGAGGAAGCGGCGCGCACACAGCTACGGCTCAGTGACCACAGTCGATGCATGGCACCAAAAGCTCATCAGCTATTGCTGAGGGCAGAGCGAACGGTAACGTCCCTCGGTCTCCACCACGGCACCCACAGCTGGGTAACGAGGCCACTTGCTGCCATCGCCTGAACTCCTCTCCAGTTTCTAATTTGCTCAGACGTTGTTGACTTAGCAGGGAAGCAGATCAGCAACACATCACGCTGTCCGTCCTCCCGCCTGCGGGATGGCTGCCGGCCCCCACCGCCTGCACCCGGCCCCCGCTTCACCTCTCGCCATTAAAACAGGTGCTTCCCGCTCGCAATCCCAGCCAGGCTGAGTGGGAGGAGGCGGCACAGGCTCCAGCGATCGCTATGGCAAGGCAGCTGCACAACACATGGCCCTGGCTCATGGCAGGCAGGGAGACAGGAGCGGGGCTCGGATCACAGGCAGACAAGGAAAGGTGGCTGGGGAGGCAGCAAGTCACAGTATCGAGAAACTTTTTGGCACCTGTAGACAGCCAGTTAAAAACTGCTCAAGAGGTTTTTTTAACCCCAGCAACAGATTTTTCAACACCTTCCCACACGCAAAATCCTGCCAGATTTGCAGAGGGGCTGTTTTCCTTCACACCACGGACAGGACAGCAGCCCTGGAGGACTGGCCAGCCCAGCTGGCATCCCCCAAGAGCAAGCTTTGGCCTTTGGGACCCCCAACGACCCTGCTGCTCCAGGGGAGCAGGCAAGAGCAAAGCCACGCAATGAGGCCAGGAGCTTCCCAGCATTTCCAGTTGCTCCAGAAGAGGTTCACCAATTCCTCACAAGAAAACCACAGGCCAGCACGTTTTTGGCTCCCGGGCATTTTCCAGGCCTTGCTTTGGAGAACCATCTGCTGCAGGGAGAGGCGGCACAGGCTGCAGGAGCAGTGACAGCCCCGCTGCACCCAGGGATAATGTCCAAAGCGGCCCCAGCTTCCACAGGGCTGTGGCTGCAAAAACAGAGCTGCCTCTGTGCCTGGGGGCTGCAACCCCCCCCAGGACCATGGTACCCATCGCCCACCTGCCCACAAAGCTGCCTTGCTGGGTGACACCAAGACACGGGAAGAAAACACGCCAAGTCACGAGCAGCAGAGGTTTTGCCAAGGTGGAGGGGAAAAAAAAATTATTTGTGCTTTGCTCGTTCTCTACTTTCCTTCTATTTTTAGTCAGACTTTTTCATACTTGGTTTAGTTGTTTGCTCTTAACCAGTGTCAGCGAGTCTGCTAAAAGTTCCCCATCGACATGCAAGGAAAAGCCGAAGCCAGCATATCATTAACTCCGATTATGGCAAACACTCTGGAGACTAATCCTCGTTAGATGGGGAATTAACACCAGCAGAGCCCCAAAGAGCCGAAGAAGGTGAAAGGCTCTGCGCAGGCTGGGTCTGTCACTGCCAGTCCGAGCCTGGGCAGGGCTCCCCTCTAAGAAAGGGGTGATTTCGGAGGCAAGCCAGGCTCGCTGAAGCTGCCGACCCACAAGTACGGCTGCAGGGCGACGGCGGAGCAGGGGCCGCCGCCACCGCCTGAAGGCACTGCAGGGCTGCCAGAGGAAGGCCTGGGCAGCCGGGCTGGCTCCGGCTGAAGCGTGAGAAAAGCTCTTACAGCGTAGGAGCGTTTATAAGGAAACAAAGTTTATGCAACTGAAAACACCATCGAGCTTCAGCCAACGGCAGCCACTTGCTCAATAACAAGAGTAGTAGCGCAGAAGAAAAAGATAAAAGTGTTTTCTGCAGCTTCAGTTTTAGTGATCCCCCAGCAGAGCATCACGTTAGACCCACTGATAGTGTGGAGAGGGGGAGGAAAGGGCTGAAAAGCAAAGCGGGAGATGAGAGCTGCCCCCAGAGCCTCAGCCCTCCACGTGCCAGACCTCTCCTCTGTGCCAGTGGCCAGACACGGTGCTGAGCCCATCCCTCAGCACATGAAAGCTTCATGGCAGCGGAGCGGCAGGGAGGAGAGCGGGTGTTCAGCTCCCACAAAGCGCCACGGCTCAGCCCTGCGAGGGGATTACAGATTACTTACTCGCCACCGTGGCAGGGGCGACTCATGCTCGCTCAGCCACCGAGTCGCGACGCCACCGACAGCGCCCCACGCCCGCTCAGGTCTGTCCCTGGGGGCTGCGGGCAGGACTAGTTTTAATTTACTGCTCTAAGCAGCAAGGCAACTCTGTCCCTCCTATGGCACCTGTCCTGCCAGATAACTAAGGAACAGGCTCAAAACACCGCAGAGCTCCGCTACAGCTTAACTCCTCGCCACTCAAGACATTGGGAGATCGAGAAGTCCCTCAACAGGTTGATTGTCACCAGTTATCATGCCTTCGAAGGCATTATTAATCCAAGGGGCTGGGAGAGCCTTTGCACGTACAAAAGGAACTGGGTCTGGACTTTGTTCTTCTGTAGTTATTTTCCTCTGCCAAATTACCTATTCAGATTGTCATTAACACCCTTTCACCGCAGCCTTTTCATGAAGGTGAAGAACAAGAAACACTCTTTCAGAGGAAAGGAATCCATTACCGAATAATTAGCCTGACTTCATGCCTCATCCACCCACACTGGAGGACCGTAACCTTGTTAAAAATTAGGCAAATTGAGGAAAAAAAAAAAAAGCCCACAGCTGCCTCGGCAGAGCTCATGGCAGGGACAGATGTGGCCTCTGCTACTGCCACGGACGTCATGGGGGACACTGGGATCCCCAGCCATCTTCTATGCCCAGGAGCATGACACCAGGCTGTGCTGGCTGCCTGGCACCGATGCATAGCCAGGCCGGGCACTTGGCTCCAGCAGCTCTGCATCAGCCTCCCCAGCCACCCACCAGCTCTGCAGGCAGGCACGGAAGCCGTTCATGTGGCAGGGAGAATAAAGCGTGCATCGACCAGCAGCCCCATGGCACGGCACGGCACGCTGTCCACCTTTGAGGGCTCGAGCAGGGACCAGCCAGCATCGAGCGGGCATGGGGATCCCCGCATTCGAGTTACCAGCGGCTGGAAACACGGACGGCACCAAAGGTATCGCTTCCACCTCCCCAAATCAAGGAGCGCTGGCTGAGGGAAGCAGTGAGACACCGCTCGGTGCGGACCAGAGGGAGCTGGGATGTGGTCAGCCTTTCAGAGAGCCCCAAGCCCTTGCACAGAGATTTGAGCCTGTCACCGAGCCATGCTGGGTCTCCCTGCCAAGGCAGCAATGCCTTAGGGCACACAGCCAGAGCCAGCGAACCCAGCACAGCTCCAGGGCACTGCATGGAGCAAACATGGGTTTTGCAGTTCCCTGAAGTCAACATCTGGACAGGATCAGCACTCCCAGCTTCACATGCTCAAAGCCTAACTCTTCAGCACCCTTGCAAGGGCCCTAAAAATATCCCTCCACGTGCCACAGCCTCTCAGCTGCCTCCACAGCCACCAGGATTGAGCTGTGGGTGCTGCCACAGCATGCCAGGCTCACACTGCTGTGCCTTCCTGCTGCCTCACCAGGCTCAAAGCCCCCAAACTGGCACAATACCAGTCAGCAACTCCAGAAGATGGTCCTTTCCATCCCAAGCTACTACCCAATCTGTACCACCACGAGCTGGCAGGGCACAGGCCATGCTACACGTGGCAGCCAGCTCCAGCCCCTTCCTGCCGCCCAAGATCTGCCATCCACACACCCTGGCACTTAGTGCCTCTCCACAGCATCCACAGGACTCATCCATGTGCCGTGGCATCGTGAGCCCAGCTACTTTACAGCTGGAATCGTAGCGCTCATAGCTGCATTGTCCGTGAACAATTCGTCATTAAAATATTTACACAGCTACATAAACCCCCGAACAGGCAGGCTCCACAGGCACTTGGGCAACTGGGCCATGTTCAGGCTACGTAAAGCAGAGAAGCAATGGGCCAGAAGCAAGCATAGGGCGTTTTCAAGCCACTGAGAGCCCCTCACCTTGGTTTCCAATGCCCTGGCACACTGAGAGTTTGCAGGACACTACGGCGTGGCCTCGTGTCTGTGTTTACACCAGGTCCCTCCCGCACACTTGTTGTGCTGCACTTGGCTGAGCCTCTGCTATTTAAGGAAAGTTTTCTCATCAGATCTGGACAGCGGCAACCTCGTTTGTACGCTGCAGAGGAGCCCTCCTTCCCCCTGAGATGGTGTTGGGGATTTTTAAACCTCTGGTTAAACCTCCTGTGACGAGTGGGTTTCCACCATGAATGCCCCTCACAGGGCAGAGGCCAGCCGGGCGCCGCTGGTTTGCCGAGATGTGGGCAGACACCCATCAGCACGTCACATCTGAGAGAGCCTCGGTTAATTACAAACCTACCCAGGAGCCCAGCAGGTCCTAGTGATGATGCTGATTAAGCAGCTTCCCATTTGCAACTACATGGAGGTCTGCAATCCCCATCTCTGAGCATCCTGGGCACAGCAATAGCTCTTCTGGGGATGTGGCACCCACCTCCCTGCTGCTTTTCCCAACCATCCCACAGCACAGCCATGGGGGATGGAATGAACCTGCTCCCAGGATGGGCAGGGCCTAATTAACTGTGGCTAACAAGCACTGGCCGCCTCGATACACAGCACCGCCCCTTCCCTATCCAGCACCAGGGAGGACAAGGCTCCCAGCTCCTCAGGGAAGTGCAGCGGTCCTGAGGCTGAGGAAAGCCAGCCAGCAGGAGAAATCCTACAGGCGCAAAGCGGGGAGCAGCTGGAGCAGGCCAAGACCACGCCACCAACATAAATAATTTGGCGTCACAACAGAGACCAAGGTAGATGAAGCCCTAACCTCCACCTCTGCAGCACACAGGATGGACGGACATGAGGCAAGTGTCACCGGACCTGGGGTGTGCCACTCACCTGTGCAGCAGTGGTGACGTGGGCAGCGAGCGCTGAGGCCGGGGCTGGAAGTTCACTGGCAGCTGACAGAAACAACAGGTTAAAGCCCGGCAGCACAGGGTCTGGCAGGGATCCCCCCCTCCCCGGGACTGTCCTGGAAGGCAGAGCGTGAGGAATGCCCAAGGACAAGGAGGTTTAGACCTGGAAGGGGCAGAAGGGACCCTCAGCTGAGCTTCCCCCTGTGAGTAAGGCAGTGGGACTAGCTCTAGGGCTGGCAGGGACCCTCAGTACCTCCTCAAGGCACCGTGACACCACAGGGAAGGAGCCCAGGGGACAGGCAGGGACCCTCAGTAGCCCCCCAAAGCAGGGCAACACCTTGCGGATGGCAGGCGATGGCCCTGGGGATGGCAGGGGTACCCTCAGCATCCCCCCCAAAGACACGATGACACCATGGAGGTGACAAAGACCAGCCCCGGGTGCAGAAGTGACCCCCAGCCCCTCCCTAAAGCACAATGTCCCCACAGGGGCCGCAGGGACAGTGCTGGGAGCAGCAGGAACACCCTCCTCAAAGGCACAGCGACCCTCTGGGCACAGCTGGGACCCCCCCACAGCGCCCCCCCCAAAGGCGCAGGGACCCTCCGGTACCCGATGACCCCACGGGGGTATCAAGGCTCCCCCAGCCGTTCCCAAAGGCCTGGTACACGGGCGGGGGCGACAGGAGGCCCCAGGCTGGGCCCCCCCCGGAGGAGTCGGCCCGGCCCAGCCCGGCCCCGAGTGGGCCCCGCCCCCGGCCCCGCCGCCCGGCTGTTGGGGGAGGGGAGGGCCGCCGGGTCGGGGAGCTAGAACCGCCGGTCAGGGCGGGGAGGGGGAGGGAGGGGAGGCCTCGCACCGACCCGACTCCCGGCAGCTCCCGGCCGTCGCTCAGGCGCGGGCCCCGCGGCCGCCGGCTGCTCCTCCGCCGCCGGCTCCGGGCCCAGTCGCCGCCATCTTAGTGCACCGCCTCCGCGGGACGCTTTACGGCGCCGCGCCGCCGCTTTACGGCAGCGGCCGCTGCGCGACACCGCGCGACAGCGCCGCCCCCTCCCCGCCGTCGCCATGGCAGCGGCGACCCCGACCCCCGCGTCACGGTAGGGTCGCCCTGGGCCCCTGCGCCGTGTCGCTGCAGGGTCTCCTTGTGCCCCCCATGTCACTGCAGGGTCTCCTTGTGCCCCCTCCCCCGCTGCGTTACTCGGGGTCCCCCCACGTTCCCCCCCCTCAGCAGGGTGCCGCCGGCCGCCCCTGCCTCAGTTTCCCCAGGCGGGAGCCACGGTAGTTGCCAACACCTTTATTGGAGACATCGGGGGGACATACGTGCCCCCAGGCCGGGGGTCCCTGCGTCCCCCACCCCCTGGCCCACCCCCCGGTGCCGGATGGCAGAGCTGCCACGTCCAGCCCCGCTCCTCCGCGCTGTGGCCCCAGCTCTGCTCGGCATCCTCATCCTCATCCTCATCCTCGTCGGGGGCCTCAATTAGTCTGTAACGAGGCAGGGGCTGCCCCTGGCAGTGCAGCGCTGGGGGGCCGTGGGCACCCCTGTCCCATTGCTGGCGCTACATGAGGCAGCACTGCTCGCCGCCCGCCGCGCCCGGCAGCTCCAGGTTGAAGCCAGGGGGCTGTGGGGAGGAGGGGGGAGTGAGCTGGGGGACCCAGGGGTCTGGGGGGGGTCCGGGTGGGGCCCCCGCCCCCCCAAGGGGCTCCCGGTGACACTCACCGACTCCCCGGCCAGCTCCTTGGGTGGATGTCCCAGGTCCTGCAGCTGAGGGGGAGACACAGGGGGTTAAGCGTGGCATTGGAGGGGGGTGCAGCTGGCACTGGGGAGGTCAGGGGTGTCTGTCCCCTCACTACTCACCTGCTGCATGAGGTCGAGGAGGGTCTCGAAGCGTGCCCGCCGCTCCTCCTCGCCCTCGCCTGGCTGCTCACCCTCCAGCTGCCGGCAGATGCGGCCCATCACGCCATGCTGCGCCCGGTACCGCTCGTACTGCTCAGCTGGCAGCGCCTCAGCGTGCTGCCGCAGCCACTCGGGGTACTGTGTGGGGACGGTGGCAGGTCACGCCAGGACTGCCACGTGTGTCCCATGCCCTGGCACTGCCAGACACCCCCCACACACCTTCTCGGTGATTTCCTTGAGCGAGGGGTAGAGCACATCCTTGGAGAGCAGGCTCTGCATGATGCTCTGCATGACAGGCAGGACACTGCCCTCGCCGTCGCCTTCCTCCAGCCCCAGCCCCTCCAGCGCCTTCGCCAGCTCCTCCTCTGAGGCCGAGGAGCTCTGCAAGGACATGGTCAGCACCCCCCTGGGATGGGGTCACCGCCGGGGGGACCTCGCTTGGCTGGCGGGAGGGCGGCTGTACCTGCAGGTCGGTGGCGTTCTTGGCTAGGCCGCTCAGCGTCTCCTTCAAGCAGGAGGTGAACTCCTGCTGTGACGTCGCATCACTGCCTGCAGGGACCAGGAGATGCTGGCTGGGGAGGGGGGGAGCCCGAGCACCCTGTGGCACCCCGCACGACAAGGTCTTGTCTTGGGGACCCTGCTCCCAAATGGGGGTCCTGAGAGCCTGCAGGACCGAGGTATCCCCTGAAAGCCCCCCAAATCTTCCCCCCATCCTGCTCCACCACGGCAGTGGCTGGCGGAGCTTGGTGAGCCCTGGCACTGCACCGCCAGCGAGGTGCCAGCCAGCCCCAAGCTGAACCAAACCACCTCGCATGGTGGGAACCCCTCCACCGCCAGTGCCCCCAGAACCCCATCCCACCCTGGGCCGGCACACGCTGCTTGCTCTGCCGTGACCTCGGATCTCTGGCTGCCGGCAAGAGGTTGCTGGGGCCGATTCGGGTGCTGCCACGCTGCTGGCACAGCAAGGTCTCAGCAGGCTGCAACACGCCAAACCTGGCGCAACCGAGCCAGCAGCCAGGGAGGGCGGCCGCCGCTTTGCCGTCTTGTTAAACCCACTGGCAACAGCGCTGAGGGGTTGCGCCCGGCGGGGCCGCCCGCGTGCCGGCCCCACTCACCCACTCTGCCCGCCGCTTCCGACAGCTTCTGGAACTGCTCCACCAGGTGCGGCTCCTCCCGGGCCAGCTCCTGCATGGCCTGCTCGAACTCGGCCGCCGCCTGCGAGGCCAGCTCCCCCTCAAACAGCTCCTGGAAGAACCTCTCCTGCGAGGCGAAGAGGGAGGCCTGGGGAGAGGGGCACGGTCAGCCCCCCCCACCGCGTGTCAGTGTGTCCCCCCTCCCTGCGAGCTGGGGCGAGGGCGGCGGGCGCATCCTGGCAGCGGCGCACCTTGGCGGCGGCGCTGAGCGAGGGCTGCGCCCCGGCGGGGGGCGGCGGGGGGGGGGCGGCGGGCCTGGCCTTCTCGAAGTCGTCCAAGGCACCTGGGGAGGGGCTGGGCTGAGGGGGGCCGCCGGGCACCGCTGGCCCAGGGACCCCCCATCCCCGGAGTAGCTCCTGGCACCCCACAATGACCCCCACCCTGTGGCACAGGCTGGCCCCCCCTGCCTTGCTCTGCCCCACGGACCCCAATGCCAGCCCCGTCTTGGGGGGGCTGCCCTGAGACCCTCACACTGCTGTGCCCCAGTAACCACCCCAAAGACCCCCTGCCCCACTGCACCCCCCCAATAAGTGCACCCCAAAGACCCCCTGCACCCCAATGACCCCCTGCCCCACTGCACCCCCCAATAAGTGCACCCCAAAGACCCCCTGCCCCACTGCACCCCCCAATAAGTGCACCCCAAAGAACCCCTGCCCCACTGCACCCCACAGACCCCCGGCCCCCTCTCTTACTGTCGAGCAGCTCCTCCAGCTCCGGGTCGGGGCCCGGGCCCGGCTCCGCCGCCATCTTGGCGCCGGGTCCGCCTCCGCCGGGAGGCTCCGCCTCCTGCCAGCGAGCCCCGCCCCGCGCGGCGCCGTTCCCCACTGCGTCCGCCAGGCGGCGCCGCAGCGCCCGGGGCGTGGCGTGAGGCCCCTCAGTCGGGGCGGCGCGACCACCCCGTACCGCGGAGCCGGGGCAGCCCACGGGGTCCCGGCCCTGGGGTCCCGGTCCCTCGGGTCCCAGCCCTCGGGATCCCGGCCCTCTGGGAGTCCCAGCCCACGGGATGCTGATTCCTGAGGTCCCAGCCCCTCGCGGGTCCCAGCCCCTCGGGGGTCCCGGCCCCTCGGGGGTCCCAGTCCGTCGGGGGCTCCAGCCAGGGGGGTCTCAGCCCTTCATGGGTGCAGATCGCCCACAGGGCCACTTGTGCCCTGTGTCCTTGGTGGGTCCCAGTGCCCAGGGGGCCCCTTGGGCGACGGGGTCAGAGGCCCCTGCGGAACCCGGCTGGCCCCGGTCCCTGCTACACCGCACCAGCCACGTGTGCCCTGGGGCTGGGGCAAAGGCGTGGGGACGCGGAAGCAGCGTTCCTTCCCCTTTCCCCAAAAAGCCGCTATGCAAAGGGCTGGCAGCCACGGCATGGCCAGGAGCCTGGTGGTGCTCCTCTGGGGTGAGTGCTCGGGCACGGGCCGTGGGGCTGGCAGGGGACCTGATGCCATGGGGATGGGCGCCTGGATCCCTCCCTGTTTCGGGAAGCAGTGGGTTGAGGCAGAATCCAGTGGCACTGGCCAGCCCGTGGCAGGGAGCGCGGGGTGGCTGCGGGGTCCCCTGAGGTCCCCAATGCCAGCAGAGCCAGCCCACGGGGCTGCACGCCCAGCATGCCCAGCATGCCCAGCATGCCCAGCACTGTGGGCTGGGGTGGCCAGTGGGAACAGGGCGGTGGGGATGGCAATGCGGGGACAGGCGTTACAGGGGTGGAGGTGTGGGGACTGACACCATGTGGCTGGGGTGCCTGTGGGGGTGGGGACATGGGGATGGGGCTGTGGAGATGGGGACATAGAGATGAGCACTGTAGGGATGGGGACATGGGGACGAGCACTGTGGGGATGGGGACAGGTGCCATAGGAATGGGACCATGGGGATGGGGCCATGGAGATGGGGCTGTGGAGGGGGCAGACACGTCCCTGTGACCTGTGCCAGCTCGGGGTAGCCATGGCACACAGATGTGATGCATGGGTGGCTCTGATGCAGACATGTCCCCTGGGCTCTGCTGGGTGCCCTGGGGGACCATTCCCATGGCCTTTCCCATGGGTGCCAGTGACCCTGTAGGGACAGCTTGGGGACAGCCCCCACAGCCCTGTCCCCTGAGTGCTGGTGTCCCCGTGGCAGCAGTCCCCACCCAGCCCCTCTTCCCTTCTCCCTTCCAGCCCAAGCCCTCGGCCTCGCTGGTGAGTCCTCGCTGCCGGTCCCCGACCCTGCTGTCCCCAGGCACCCCGGGTGGCCTGGCAGCCTGGCATCCCCTGTCACCCCGCAGGCACCCAGCTCAGCCAGCTCACGCTGGATCCTCCCTGGACGCCGGTGTTCCAGACTGAGACGGTGATGCTGACTTGCCGGGGCTCCAGTATGCCTGGCCCCACTTACTGGTACATCAACAATATGCTGTGGTGGCAGGAAGGATCTGACCGCATCCATGCCTCCAAAGACTACCCTGGCAGCGGCAGCTACCAGTGCCGCGGCCCCGGTGCTGAGCTCAGCCCCCCCATCACCCTCAGCTTCTCAAATGGTGAGGGGCAGGATTGGTGCTCTCGACACCTGCAGGTGTCCCCAGGGCTCTGGGTGGGCTCCATTTCACAGCCTCTTGCCCCTCATGTGACAGGAGCCCATCCTGTGCACCCAGGTGCATCCGTGTGCACACTGGCTGCATCGCTTGCGCATCACTGGGTGCAATCCCCGTGCATGCTGGTGCATCCCCCTGCACACCAATGCCTCCCCATGCAATGGGAGCCCACTGGCTGCATCCCTGTGCACCAGCTGCCACAGCCTTCTCTTGCAGACTGGCTGATACTGCAGGTGCCGGCGCGGACGCTGCTGGAAGGGGACAGGCTGCAGCTGCGCTGCCGGGGCTGGAAGGACAAGCACATCAGCCAGGTGCAGTTCTTCCATGAGCGGGATGTGCTGAAGGATCCCACCCTGGGGGCTGAGCTGTACCTGCAACCCCTGCAGCTGCACCACAGCGGGCACTACCACTGCCAGGCTGTGGTGCAGTACTTATTAGTAGGGTGGCAGAAATCGGCACCGGTAATGGTGGCAGTGCAAGGTGAGCACCCACTCCCCTCACCCACCCAGTGTGGTGCAGCCTCCCTGCCCCTACCTAGCAGGCTCGGGGTCACCGTCGCCCCCCCGGCTCCTTCCCAGAGCTCTTCTCGGTGCCAGTGCTGCGCCTGGAGGGCCCGGCTGAGATCACCGAGGGAAGCCCCCTGGCCCTGAACTGCTCCAGCCACTCCAGCCCCCTGCGGCCCCCTGCCCACCTCCAGTACATCTTCTACAAGGACAGGGTGGTAGTTGGGGGGCCCCAGGGCTCCCCCCAACTCCAGCTGCTGGCTGTGGGGCTGTCTCACTCAGGGAACTACTACTGCGAAGTGTGGGCAGAGACAGCCAGCGTGTGGAAACACAGCGCCCCGGTCACTGTCACCGTGTACAGTGAGTGTGCAGGAGGGATGGGGGTGTACCGGGCCTGGGTAGCCCCCCCAGGTCCCCCCATCCCTTCCCAGGTCCCTCCATCTCTCACCACATCCTTCTGTCCCTCCCTGGGGTCCCCCCACCCCTGCCTGGGTCTCCACTCGCTCTTCTGGCCCCCCCATCCCTCCCTGGGGTCCCCCCTCTCCACGGGTTGCGGTCCCCTGTGCCTGCCCATCTCCTCCCCGCAGGGGTCCCAGTCTCAGGGGTGTCCCTGGTGGCGCAGCCCCCCGGCGGGCAGGTGGTGGAGGGCGACCGCCTGGCGCTGAACTGCTCGGTGGCCGTGGGGACGGGGCCCCTCTCCTTCTCCTGGCACCGGCAGGGCTCAGCCACACCGCTGGCCGTGGGCCCCCGCTACGAGCTCCACGCCGTGGGGCGCCAGGATAGCGGCCGCTACCACTGCTCCGTCACCGATGGCAGCACCACAGCCGACAGCCCGCCGCTGCGGGTCACCGTCCTGGGTGAGCAGGACCCTCCGGCTTGGGGTGCCCCCCACCCGCAGCATCGGCTGGTCCCACGCCGGGGAGCAGCCGCTGCTCTGACCCCGGCACTGTCCCCCTGCCTGGCAGTGCCGGTGGCCGGTGCTGCCATCGCGATGGCAAGGACGGAGCCGTCCGTGCTGGCGGGTGAAAACCTCAACCTGAGCTGCTCGGTGCGGGCAGGCACCGCACCCGTGAACTTCACCTGGCTGCGGGACAGGCAGGAGCTGGGCTGGGGGCCCCTTCTGTCCCTGGGGGCCGTGGGGCCTGAGCATGCCGGCACCTACGAGTGCCTGGCCACCAACAGCCTGGGCACCCACCGCGTCTTCTGGGCGCGCAGCCCGGTGCTCACCCTCTCGGTGGTGCTGCCGGGACAGGGATGGCAGCATCAGGGCACAGGTGGGGGTCGCCCTCATCCCCCCCCTCCCCGGGTCCCTGTGGGGGTCCAGCCCCCCGGCGTCGGGGCTGACACAGGCTCATCTCCGCTCTGTCCCCAGCCATGGCCACGGGGCTCAGCGTGCCCCTCCTGCTCCTGCTCGCTGCCGTGGGCTGGCAGCTCCGGCGCCGGCATCGTGCAGGTGGGTCACCTGCGCTGGGGGCTGGGGGTCAGTGGTCCTGGGTGGGGTGAAAGACTCCCGCACCAGCTGGAGGAGGTGGATGGGGCTGCACCCCGTGTCCCCCGTCTTGGCTGGGGCTGAGCCCCCCAGTGCTCTTAGCTCCGGGGTGCTGGGGGGTAGTTTGGGGGTGCTCCCTGCTGGCAGCCCGCGTTCCCCCATCTCATCTGGGTGTGCAGGGCTGAGCCCCTGGTACTGCCAGCCTGGGGTGCCAGAGGTCTAGGGGTCTGGGGGGGGGTCGCCTCTCCTTCCTGGCCATGCAGGGCTGAGCCCCAGGGCCCTTGGCTTGGGATCCCGGGGGTCCCTCACCACTGTCACCCCGGGAACCCCCAGGGCCATTAATGCCCCTCTCTTGCCTTGCAGCCACCAGGAGAAGCCAGGGCAGGTGAGTGAGTGGGCAAGGGGGTCCAGCTGCAAAGCCCCTTCCCCCAGGGCTGGGACAGCCCCCTCCCCAGACACCCCATTGTCCCCGCAGGGACCCCACTGCCCCCCCGGAGCCTGAGGGTCACCTGCCAGAGCCCGCAGCCCACCCCAGGGTGCTGAAGAACAAGGAGGTGGAGGACGAGGAGGTGCTGTACACCCATGTTGTGGTCACCAAGCAGGGTGAGTGTGAGTACAGTGAGTAAGGGGACAGGGGACGCCACCCGCGTGTGCCACCACCCACAGCCTGCGCCCCTGAACCGATTCTCTTCCAGGCACATCAGCATCTCGGCCCCCCTGGGGCTCCCCCCATCCCCCACCCCCGTGGGAGCCACCTGTCACGTACGCGGTGCTGCCGGGTCCCCATGCGCAGCCACAACTCCCAAGTGACATCTACGAGAACATCCCGTGACACCAGGGACACCGCCCCTGCACTGGTGCATGCTGGTGTCCCCACCAGTGGGCACCCACGGGTGTGTCCCCCCCCACATACCCTGGGAAAACCCCTGGACACAAACCCCACGGCTGCCATGGGGCGCCCACTCGGCTCGGGGCCCGATCCGGATCAGCAGAGCCCAACTCGAGTTGGGGGGGGGGGGGGGGAATCCTGTGTGGGGCTACACAGTGACCCCAGTGCTCCCCCTTCCCCCTCCCAGCACCCTCAGGGGCTCCCCGTTCCCCCTCCCAGTCCTCCCCCTTCCTGCCAAGACTCCCCAGTGCTGCCAGCAATCCCCTGCTCCCCCTGCAGCGGGACCCCCAAAGCCTGAGGAGCCCCCAGGGCCCCCCCCAGGCTCAGAGGTGCTGGGTTCTTGCTACTGGTCCCCTCCCCACCGAGGGTGCTGGGGGATTCTTTGCAGGGCCACAGCAGGGCACAGGAGCAGTTCCCATGGTATTGCCCCCAAAATACAGGTTTTTTTAGTTAAATGGGGAAATGGTGGGGTTTTTCTTCCACAGAAGCATCTCCTCTGCCCAGAAACACACAGCAGCTGCGGCTGGGCACTGGTTTTACCATCTCCAGCCCCACCGTCCCCCTGTCCCCATGGCTCTATCCCCATCAGATGGTGCCACCATCCCCAAGGGGTCCCTGTCCCCAGCAGGACACGGTGCCACTGTCCCTGTCGAGCACCCAGCCCTGCTGGCAGCTGCCATCATCACTGTCCCCACGCCGTGTCCACCCCCACCAGCAGCCGGTGCCATCGTCACCGTGCCATTACAACACACCCTCCTGCTCTGTTTACACTGGTGCTGCTTTACTGGGTGAGGGGACACAGCACCATGTGCCCCAGGCAGCTCCAGCCCCACACTGGCTCAGGAGGTCCCAGCACAGCAGCAGTGCTCAGGCTGTGCCAGTGCCTGGTCGGGAGGCAGTTCAGGGCCAAACCCAGCCATTTCCAGGGGGGAAAAGCTCCAGTTCTCCATCACAGTCCTGGGGGAGGGAATGGGGGGGGGGCCATAGGGGCGTCCCCAGCTGCTGGGGGGGGATAGGGCAACGAGGAACGTCTGTGGCGCGGCAGCAGGACACAGTCAGGAATGTTTCATCTGGAGGGTTTCATACATCTCCTGGCTCTCACCGCTGAGCCCCTGCATGGGAGAGGGGGTTACGGGGTGCTCACCCCCACCTCACGATGGCCACCCCCCTGCAGGCTGTCACCCCACTATGGGGGCTTCCCACCCAACATCTGCCCCAGGGAAGGGCCCTGGGCTGTTACGGAGTGGGGGGCTGCACCCAAGGTGGGTGCTCCCAGGGGGGGAGTGGGGGACAGGGCACCCTCCCCCAGGTAACAGCGCACATGGGATACAGCACCAGGGTGAGGCGTCCCTACGGGGCGGGACACCCAGTGGGATACAGGCACCCCAGGGGACACGGCACCCCACCAGGGGACATGGCACCCCACCAGGGGACACGGCCGTAGGTAGGGCCCCCCCCAGGACAGGACCCCCCCAGAATGCATCACCCCCAGGCTGACTTACTGCATAGACAGCTTCTTCCTTCTGCTCCAGGAAAGAGAAAGAGAAAGAGAAAGAGAAAGAGCTGAGGGGGGCCAGGATGAGGGACATGGACACACAGACACCCCTGTCCTGCTCTGCCCTCCCCCCCCCCCCCCCCTCTAATCCCTGGCAAAGTGGGGGGAAGCCATGAGGTTTCCTGGATTTCTTCCCCTCCCAGCCCCAAGACCACCAGAGCCCTCCCCTCAGCCAATTCCCCTTTGCTTTCCCCTTCCATGGCTACAGCATCAGCTAGGGTGGGTGCTGGCTGAGGGGGCCCGTCCCTCCCAGGGTACCCCAGCCCCAAACCACCCAGAGTCCTGGCTGCCCTTTGCTACCTCCTTGCCGGCTCCCCGCTGCGATGCTCGGTGAACCAGGAACTGCAGGGGGGCGAAGGGATTGCCCGAAATAAAAAATAAACAAACAAAAGAAATAAGAGGAAAAAGCCTCAGCGTAGGTGGGGAAGCCCTGGGAGCTCTGGCCTCCTGGGGGTCCCCCCCCAAAAAACAGGGTGTGCCAGGGGTTTAGCTGGTCCCTGAGATGAGGCCGGATCCTGGCACTCACCTTCAGGCGGCAATAGAGGACGGTGAGTACAATGCCATAGAGGAAGAGGATGGCATCCAGGACATAGCAGATCTCCGGCTCCATCAGGGCCTCTGGGGACAATGGGAGGGTGGGAGGGTGTCCCGGGTCAGCATGGCCCCAGGATGGGTCCCGCACCCATCCTGGCTGCTGAGAGCTCAGCTCCGCCACCTCCAAGCATCACCACTTTCTGCATGCTGCCAACAGCAGAGGGTCCCGGGGGATCCCAGGTGGCACCAACACCCCCTTGGATGGTGTCGGAGAGCACTGGAGCCCACCAGGACCTTCCCTGGGGCGCCCCTCCCTAACACAAGTACCCTGGGAGGGGCCTTCGATGGATCCTGACTCACACCAAACGGCGAGTACGCGGTTGAGAGCGCCAGCCCAATGGCCATGCACCCACCCAGCTGCTCCCTATCCCCGCAGGACCCCCATCCCCACCTGTGGCTGGGGTCCACAGCAGCAGCAGGGCAGTGGCGAGCAGCAGGCGGGTGCCCATCCCTCCACGAGGCCCCGCGCGAGGTCCGGCCGGTCGGGGTTATCGTGCCGCAATCAGCAACTGCGGAGCCAGCGCCACCGCCACCCCCTCCCCGGCCGGCTCGCACCGCCTCTGCTGGCTTCCCCCCTCCTCTGGCCCTGGGGAACTGGCCCGCGCAGCCGTCCCCGCTTCCCACAATGGGCGGTGGGGATGTTGCTCAAGGGCCCAGCGAGCTGTCCCCGCGGTCCCCACGTGCCACCCGCCGTCCCTGTGCCCAGCCCACCCTGGCCCTGGTGGTACCGCAGCTCCCTCAGCCCTGCTGCGGTCAGCCACAGGGGCTGCAGGAGCACCCACCAGCCCCGGGGTGGACGAAGGCTGTCGGAGAAAGCCTGCAGGAATCAGCAGCACCCAAACCTGGGCTGCTGCAGGTGAAACTCTGTGGGTCCCCCCGGGCTCCTCCCGGCCATGGAGGGGCCTGCCACCACGGGAAGGGGAAGCTCTTGACCACAAGCCTCACATGGGAAAGGGAGGAGGGTTTCACCAGGCTTTGGCTGGATAAGGGAAGAGGCAGAGATGGGGCACTGGCCTGGAAGGACCCAGTTTAGTCTTTATTTGACTCAGATGAAGAAGGGTGCACGCGGAGGGGGGGGGGCAAGGGGGACCCTTCCGCCCAGAGCAGCACACACAGCAGGAGATGGGCACAGCGGGGCTGGCACCTCACCGATCCACCTCCCCGAAGACGATGTCCTGTGTGCCTGCAGGAGGGAAAGAGGGGTCATAGCATGACCAGCCCCCCACAATGGGGCAGAAGCCCCCCCGGTAGCCATGGGAGCCCCCAGTCCAAGGAGGGAACATACCAATAATGGCCACGACATCTGCCAGCATGTGGCCCTGCGACATCCGATCCAGACCCGCCTGAAGCAGAGCACAAGGGACCCCCATCAGTCCACAGCCCCCTCTCCAGAGCCCCCCAAGCACCCACCACCCTGCCCCAGGCCTGCCCAGGCAGGCAGGGACAGCTCCGCTTCCCGGGTTTGCAAAACAATAGTGACCACACAGGGCCTGGTGGGGCTCACTGCTTCCGGAGCGGGTGCTGTGGTGGCAGAGGGCCCACCCCCCCCCACCCTCGCCCGTGGTGGATGGGCAGACAGGGGAGGGGGTGCTGCCCCAGCCAGCGTGACCCGCTGGGGAGGAGCTGGGGGAAGTGGTCAGTTATCAGCAGAAAAAGGAAACCAGCTCTAACGGCAGAGGCACGAGAGGCGAGCTGGAGTCACAGCAGACGTGCTGGGGCTGCGGCGGAGCAAGCCCAGCAAGGAGAGCGGGAAAGAGCACTCATCCCAGGCTGCACTTGTCCCCTCCAGCCCAAATCCCACCCGCACCGCAGGTACCAGCATGGTGATGCCACCAGCCACCCCAGCCTCTCCTACCAGGTGAGCGAATCCAGGTGCTTTGATCTTGCAGCGGTAGGGGCGGCTGCTGCCGTCTGAGACAAGATAGACACCAAATTCGCCCTGCAAGGACACAGGAATGGGGTTGGTGACATGGTGACGCTGCTGGGGGGCTGAGGCTCTGCATCCCAGCCGCACTGTCCAGCCCTCAAACATCAGTCTGGTACAAGAGCAGAGTCTTGGGGACAGGACAGCCCACCCAGTCAGTGACACAAGCAGCACGACGTCCCCAGAGAGTGGCACGGGACACCTTTCACCACAACAGAGCCCACTGTCCCCGTAACGCTATGAGAAGTTGCACCTTGGGGGCCTCAATAGCTGTGTAGGTGGCTCCAGGGGGCACCTGGTAGCCCTCCGTGTAGAGCTTGAAGTGATGGATCAGGGACTCCATGGACGTCTGTGGAGAGAGGAGGGCGCAGTCACCAAGGGCGAGCAGCCCTGTGCAGGCAAGAAACGCTGCCCATCTCCTGCCTGCGCCTCGGCGGCTGGTGACAGAGCGCAAAGCGTGGGAACCAGGGTGGTGGCCACGTTCATATGGCCACTGGCCATAACAAGCATGTGGAATGACGAGGCAGGGCACTGCCAGATCTCTTCCATGCCCGCTTCTGCTCTGCCAGCACCTGCCCTCACCAGAGTGGCTTTTTGGCCAAGCTGGGCTGGGCAAGGAAGAGCCAGGGCAGGGAGATTCCCTTCTGCTGCACGGGGCCAGGCTGCTGCAGAGCTCAGGCGCAGCTTCAGCAGGCAGCGAACCCTCCCGGCACAAAGCCGTGCTCCCTGCCCAGATGCTGCCAGACCCGGCAGGGACAGCACACAGCAGGCCAGGCAGTCCCCAGCTGAGCCGGGGAACAGACGCAGCAGCAAATAACATCAGCAAAAGCCTCAGCGGAAGCATCTGACATGCCCAACAGCGTTTCCTGCTCGCCAGCACCAACACGCAGCCAGCAGCGAGGCCCGGTGCGGGAAGGCAGCGTGTTTACCTTCATTTCTGCCCGCTTCGGAGGGGAGACTTTGGCATCATCTACTTTGATCTCCCCCTCAGGCATCTTGTTGAGGCACTGGAGGATGATACGGAGGGACTGTCGCATCTCTTCCACACGGCACAAGTACCTGTGGGACCCCCACGCTGCTCAGGACCCCACGCCCAGCATAGTGGGCGCCCCATGGGGAAGCCGCAGCCTCATCACAGCCCCACAGTGGAGGTGTGACCCTGCCAAGGCCTCCCGCAGCCCCCGGCAGAGACAGCACGTGGTTTACCTGTCATAGCAGTCGCCCCGGGAGCCGATGGGGACGTCGAACTCCACCTGGTCATAGACGTCGTAGGGCTGGGTCTTGCGCAGATCCCAGTGGATCCCCGAGCCCCGGAGCATCACCCCACTAGGTGGAGGGAGGTGGGTGAGCAGCCCCACGCCAGCTCCCGGCCCTCCCCACACCCCAAAATGGACCCCGACACAGGGGAAAAAAGCAGCCACATATCCCCCGCCTGCACACTCCCCACAGCCCTGAGCAGCAGCCACAGGATGGCGGCTCAGGGACATCAGGCGAGTAAAGCCAGGCAGGACACAGTGTCACAGCTCTTGCCAAGCTGTGGTCGCCGGAGAGCCGCCATCAGGCCCTGAGGCAGCTCCAATCAGCCATGGGGACGCCTGCAGTCAGGGCTGAGACCTTCAGACACAGCTGGGCAGGGGCAGGAGGCTGATCCACCCCCTGCCAGGCATCCCTGGGAGCCACTGGACCCACCTGAACCCATAGTTGAGAGCCTCCTCTGCCGTTATCACCCCAATGTCAATGGTGCGGTTCTTCCAGATGCGGTTGTTTGTGAGCATCTGCAGGCAGCAAGGTGTTAGTCACCCGTCCCTCGCACCGGCTGCCCTCCCCAGCTGCACACCCCCTTTCCTGACCTGTGTCACCTTGTCACTACTGCCACAGGAGGAATAACCCCGTGCTGCCCGTGCCCAGAGGATAGGCAACGCAAGACTCCAGCCCTCAGAGTGCTGGGAAATGGGGACTGTCCCTCTCTCCCAGGTTTCAAGCATAAGTCTGGCTCCCATCCTGCTCACCTCCTCCACCTCATCTATCCGCATGGAGAAATTCTTCACAAACTCATAGATGTCATCCATCAGCCCCAGGGGCAAGTCCTGCACAGGAAGAGAGGGACGTCAGCCCACACACAGCCAGCGGCACTGGGGACACGGGCAGGGAGGCAGGGGAAGGGTGGTCATCCATCCAGGGACACCTCGCACATCCCCGCCAGATGGGAAGGGCTCCGCAGGAGCCACGGTACAGCACAGCCACCCTTACCTGGTGCACCCCACCGGGGCGGATGTAGGCGGCGTGCATCCGTGCCCCTGAGACCCGCTCGTAGAACTCAAACATCTGTGAGGACAGAGGAGAGCCCACTGCTCCACGGCATGGCCCCGCGGGCAGCACCGAGCCACAGATTTGCCCCTATGCCAATCCCCCGGTGTGGCTGTGCTGCACTTTACCTTCTCCCTCTCCTCAAACATCCAGAAAAAGGGGGTCATGGCCCCAATATCCAGTGCGTGTGTGGTCACAGCCATGATGTGGTTGAGCAGCCGGGTTATCTCTGCGAAAAGGACTGGGGGCAGAGAGGGCACAGGTGGCTGAGCACCTCGGGCCTTGTGCCCCCTCCTTGGGGAGAGCAAACAGGGGCTGAGCCCCTAGAAAGCCGAGAGCTATGAGCTCTCAGCAGGGCAGGCAGGAGTGCCTGCCTCTGGGATGGGAGCTGGAGCCTCACAGAAACAGTGTGGGGACGTGCAGGTACGCCCTCACCTCGGATCCACTGAGCCCGCAGGGGCGGGCGGATGTTGAGCAGCTTCTCTACGGCCAGGGAATAGGCCTGCTCGTTGCACATCATGGAGACATAGTCGAGACGGTCAAAGTAGGGCAGTGCCTGCCAAAAGAAATGTCCCTGAGTGGCAGCAGCTGGCACCTGCAGCTGGGTAGCAAACACCCAGGACTGATGGAGAGCACTCAAAAGCTTCACCGCAGCTGGGGAGTGCTGGGACGCAGCCACCAGGCGCAGTGTCCTCCCAGTTCAGGGAGCACCAAGCACGACAGCAGCTGTAAACGCAGCCCAGAAGCTCCAGCTCCAGGCTGGAGTGGACACATGGACAGCCCTGCCTTGGGATAAGGCATGAAGGAAGACAGAAAACATCCCTCTGCCAGTTTTCACAGACACTGCAAGGGCCCCAGTCCCTTGTGCATCCTCAGCTGAAAACTGTCACTGCCACACAGCTGAGCGTGGGTGCTGTCCTGAGCTGCCGCAGCCAGCCAAGGCAGTGCCCCCCCGACCAGTCCTGAGCTATTTCAAGCTCCATTTCTCCTGCCAACAGAAAGATTAAAATCCAATCAGGATAATAAATCAGTGGGGCTTGTTTACAAACCCTGCTGCAAAACCCAACAGGCAAATAATCCCTTCCCAGTGCACCAAGGAAACTGCTGATGCATCCAATCAGACAGCTGCAGACAGATGGACACCAGCAACCCCTCAGCTCCTAGTTTTCTCACCCCAAAAGAACACCCCTGTCTCTCCCCAGACAGACACCAGCCCCTGGGATGGGGAAGCGTTGGGAGCCCACTGTACCTTACCTGGAGGTACGTCTTGTACTCTATGAGCTTCTCAGTGCCTCGGTGCAGGAGGCCAATGTGGGGGTCACACTTCTTCACCGTCTCCCCGCTCAGCTCCATGACCAGCCGCAGGACCCCATGGGCAGCCGGGTGCTGAGGCCCAAAGTTTATGGTCAAACTTGAGACTTTCTTGTGAGCCAGAGGGTCCCTGTCTGCTCAGGGAGCAAAGAGGAGAGTCAGACAGGGAGGAACATCCACCCCCAGAGGCACCACTGCCCCCAAGAGTGCTCGGCCTTTCCCAGCAGCACAGGCACGCAGAGCGGATGCTGGACAGACGTTCAAGCCGAGCTCAGCGCTTGGCCGGACATCAGGAACACAGCGTCCCGACCGCCAGCTCCAGTCTCAGCTCAACGCAAGACCCCTGGGCCAGGTCCAAGGGCCTCCTGGGAGGCTCAGCCTGCGCTGACCGCTCTCCCCGGAGCGCAAGAAGCCAGGGAGGAGCCGGGGCTGCAGCAGAGACCAGGCACGGGGAGTTTTGCAGAACCAGCAAGGAGAAGCAAGGAAGGAGAAGCTCAAAGCCCATCACAGGAGCCCCTGGCAGCAGCTTAGGGGGGCACAGGTGGGGCTAAAGCTCCCAGCGGACTCGCCCCCTACACCCACATCCCTTGAAACCTGGGCACCCACGGGACACGCCGGAGAACAAGGCGGACCTGAGCCCCACTGAGTCCTTGCAGGGCACTCCCCAGCCCCACGTAAGCCCCACTGGGCCCTGAGCACACCCCACGCAGACCCGAGCACCCACAGGGCATCCGAGGAACGCCGGTCCGGCTCTGGAGCCCACTGAGCCCCCCCGAAGGCCCCCAACACCCCTCCAGGGCTCACCCGCGGCCCCTGACACCCTTCCAGAGCCTCCAGATCCCCTCCAGGCCACCCGAAGGGCTTCAGAGCACCCCCAGAGCCTCGGCTCGCTGCCCCGGGCCCACCCAGGGCCTCGGCCTCTCTCCCCAGGTTTTCCCCCGGGCCCAAGAGCCCCGGCCTCCCCCGCCAGGGCCCCTCACCGTTCCAGGGCGGCGGCACCCACTTCTCCGTCTCCTTGCTGGGGTACATGACGGCGCCGGCGTACTGCTGGGCCCACTCCACATCGGGCTGCCACTGGTGCGCCCTGCGGGACGGGGACAGGCCGTGAGGGGGGGGGGGGGGGGCCGGCCCTGCCGCCCCCAGCCCCAGCCTCCCGCCGCCGCCCCCGGCCCCCCGGCTCCCCGCCGCTCTCACCGGGCCGGGGCCAGCCCCAGCCGCGCCGCTGCCCGCAGCCCCGAAGGTGCCCGCAGCCGCCCGAGCGCCCGCAGCGCCGCCATCTTGCCCTTGGCACTGCGCATGCGCCGCCCCCCCGCGCCGCTGCCAGGGGGCGGGGCCGGGCGCCATGCTTGGGGAGGGCAGGCGAAGCCCGCAGCGCCGCCATATTGGCTGCGGGGGCCCCGCCGGCGCTGGTATTAAAGGCAACAGGAAACGGCCGTGGGCGTTGCCGCCATCTTTGTGTCGGGCAGAGGCTGATGCGGGGCGGGGTGGCCTCGTGGGAAGGGACGGAGGGCACTGCGGCGGGCACGGGCACGTGGACGGAGGGGATGGAGGGGGCAGAGGGGAGGGGGTGAGCAGTATGTGGCGGGCGAAAGAGGAGCACGGTGTCTTGGCGTGATGGCGGGGGGACGTGTGTCCCCAGACCCCCCTGCTCAGGGGCCGCTGCAGCTGGGGGTGGCCCCTGCCGCCTTCTGTGACACCCACAGTGTCCCCGTGCGGGTGCTGGGGGGACAGGTACCGGGCTGCCATGAGGATGCTGGGTGGGGGTGACCAAAATAGTCCCGCATCCACCCGCGCCAAGCACACCCCCACCCCCGCCGTTGGGGAGTTCCCAGACTCTGGCATCTGGACTTGGCCCCCCTGCCAGGGGACACGGGGACCATCCCGCTGTGCCAGGACCCCCCATGTCCCCTGTGCCCTCCCCCCCCGTGTCCCCACAGCCGTGGGGTCGTGCTGGTTCCCGTGGCCTTCTCCTGCATCACTGTCCCCAGTGACGTCAGCAGCCAAACCCACGTCAAGGCTGTTCCTGAGGTCACGCAGCGCAGCGTGAGTCATGGCGGCTGTGCAGGCTGATGCTGCCCAGATGTTGCCCACTGGCTGCCCCCCCTGCCCCTGGCACGGGGCCACCCTGCTGGGGCTGGGTCCAGCCTTGGGCAGGGGAGCTGGGCCAGGACGAGCCCCTGATGCTGAGCCCTTGCCAGCACCCAGGGGTGCCCCATGGCTCAGACAGCAGGCCTGTGGGGGATGCTGGAGCTGGGGATACTGAAGCTGGAGAGATGCTGGAGCTGGGGATACTGAAGTTGGGGGGATGCTGGAGCAGGGGCTGCTGGAACTGGGAGATGCTGGAGCTGGGGATACTGAAGTTGGGGGGATGCTGGAGCAGGGGCTGCTGGAACTGGGAGATGCTGGAGCTGGGGATACTGAAGTTGGGGGGATGCTGGAGCAGGGGCTGCTGGAACTGGGAGATGCTGGAGCTGGGGATACTGGAACTGGGGGGATGCTGGAGCCATCAGATGACAGAGAGGGTGGATTCTGCATGTGGCTGAAGGTGGCGGATGTTGGCCAGAGCAGATGTCAGACCCCGGGGATGCCAGCTGTGCCGGATGCCAGAGGCAGCAGATGCTGCAGCCCGTGGGATGCTGGCTCCGGTGGATGCTGGCTGTGGCAGATGCTGGAGCCTGGCGGATACTGCACGTGCTGGCTGCTGGCCACGCAGGTGCCAAGGCCATGGCGAGCTCTCGGTGGGCTCCACGTTCCCATGGCGGCACTGTTCCCGCACACGGGTGGGTGCTGGGCAGGTGCCGTCCCAGCCAGGCCCGGCTGCGGTGCCGGCGAGGTCCCGTGGGTGCAGCCCAGCACTGCTGGGGCACCAGCACAGAGGCTCTTTGTGCGGCAGCGCCGAGTGCCACCGGCTCCCTTTGTGCCAGGCCGCGTCACCCTGTTGTTCTCCTTGGGGACGGCGGGGATGGCACCGGCACCGGCACCCCTATGGCAGCACCCAGGGGACCCCCAGACAGGAGTGCTAAGGGGTGCTGGGGCAGGGAGGGCAGCTGGGCCCTGCCCCCTCGTTCCGAGAAGGGAGGAAGCAGGATGTGGCCCATGTCCTGCCCAGCTGGGCTGGGGGCCAGGAGGTGACTCCGGTGTGACACACGGGTGGCCCTGCTGGGAAGTGCGGACATGGGGAGGGGACAGGCGGGCTGGCACCGGAAGGCTGGGATGAGGGGACAGGAAGGGATGGGGGGCATAGGGATGAATGAAGAGGATGAGGATGGATGGGGCAGGAGTGGATGAAGAGCATGAGGAAGGATGGAAGAGACAGGATGGGAAAGGATGGAGGGGATGGGCAGGGATGGAGGGGACAAGGTGGGATGAGGAGGATAAAGAGGGATGAAAGGGACCAGTAAGGATAAAGGGGACAGAGCAGTGGGGTGTTAGGGGGCAGCGGGTGCTGCAGGGTGGGAGAGCACCCTGGGGTGCCCCCAGCCCCGTGCCCACCCTGGGCACACCAAGGCTGCCCCCAGCAGACACCTGCACTGCCCCTGGCCCCTGCTGCCCTGCGGGTGCCCTGCAGCAGTTCCGGAGAGAGGGTCCCGGTGAGGGGACCCCAGCAATGGGGTCCTGGTGAGGGGGTCCCTGTGCAGGTGAGGGCGTCTTGGTGCAGGTGGTCCCAGTGAGGGGGATCCCAGCGAGGGTGTGTCGGTGAGGGGGATCCCCCGGCTCGGCCCAGCTCCCTGGGGACCCTGCTCTGCCTTCCCGGAACGACGGGGGGGGGGGGGGGGGGGGGGGGGGGGGGGGCCGGGGCTCCCTGCCGCGCTCCGCCCGCCCGGGGCCGCCTCTCTCGCCCGTTAAAAGGAGGCGGCGGGGGCAGAGCCGGCGGGGACCTGTTGTCGCGGCGCTGTCGCGGTGCCCGGGCCATGCGCCGCGCGCTCCTGGCGCTCCTGGTAGCCGCCGCCGCCGGTGCCGCGCGTGGACCCGCCTGTCCCGTAACGGCACCGGACGAAGCCGGGGCACGGTCCCGCGTGGGGCCGGCCCCGAGGAGAGCCAAGGTACGGCTGGGCCGGGACACGGCAGACCGGGATGGAGCGGGACTGACCGGGATGGGATGGGATGGACGGGGACACACCGGACGGGGACTGACCGGGACGGGCTGGGATGGACGGAGATGGGACGCACCGGACCGGAGTGGAGCGGGACTGACCGGGATGGGCTGGGATGGAGAGAGATGGAACACACCGGACTGGAGTGGACTGGGACTGACTGGGATGGGATGGGATGGACTGGGACACTCCGGACCGGTACTGACTGGGATAAGCTGGGATGGACAGAGATGGGACACACCGGAGCGGAGTGGACCGGGACTGACTGGGATGGGATGGACTGGGACCAGGATAGGCTGGGATGGACCGGGACGGACCAGACCGGGATGGACCGGGACTGACTGGGATGGGATGGACCGGGACGGACCGGGACTGACTGGGATGGGATGGACTGGGACCAGGATAGGCTGGGATGGACCGGGACGGACCAGACCGGGACGGACCGGGACTGACTGGGATGGGATGGACCGGGACGGACCGGGACTGACTGGGATGGGATGGACTGGGACCAGGATAGGCTGGGATGGACCGGGACGGACCAGACCGGGACGGACCGGGACTGACTGGGATGGGATGGACCGGGACGGACCGGGACTGACTGGGATGGGATGGACCGGGACCAGGATAGGCTGGGATGGACCGGGACGGACCAGACCGGGACGGACTGGGACTGACTGGGATGGGATGGACTGGGACCAGGATAGGCTGGGATGGACCGGGACGGACCAGACCGGGACGGACCGGGACTGACTGGGATGGGATGGACCGGGACGGACCGAACAGTGGTGGGCTGGGACCGGGATGGACCGAGACATAGCGGACCAAGACGGACCGGGACCGGGATGGGCGGGCTCTGGGATACTTCGAGCCGAGATGGGCCGGGCCAGGGGCGGGCCGGGGCGGGCTTCCCCTCCGCCTCCAGGGGCGCGGCCGGGACCCGCCCCGAGGGGGCGACCGGGGCCGCGGGCGGCCGGACTGGGACACGCTGGTGCAGGGCCCAGAGACACCGGGGTGTGCCGGGCTGGCACGGGCACGGTGCTGGGGGGCACGGGCTGGCGCCGGTGCCCTGCCCCAGCGCCCCTCTTCCCGACAGCGCTTCGCCTCGGTGCCGCGGTACGTGGAGATGCTGGTGGTGGCGGACGAGTCGATGGCCCAGTTCCACGGCGCGGGGCTCCACCGGTACCTGCTGACGGTGCTGGCGGCGGCCGCCCGGTCCTTCCGGCACGGCAGCCTGGGCAACGCGGTGGAGCTGCGGGTGACGCGGCTGGTGGTGCTGGGCCAGGGCACCCCAGGGCCCCCCACCACCTCCAACGCTGCCCAGATGCTCCGCAACTTCTGCCAGTGGCAGAGGGGGCTCAATGTCCCCGACGAGGACAGTCCCCTCCACTTTGACACCGCCATCCTTTTCACCCGGCAGGTGTGTGTGTGGGGTGAAAGCTGGGGGGTTATTGTGGGGGTACTGCAGGGCTCTTTGGGGTCCCTGCAGGGTGGTCGTGAGCTGGCAGGGTCCCTGGGTGCCCCTCAGATGGGCCCACCCCAGAGAGTTTGGGTGCTGGCTGGGCTTGGGGTGCCCTGGAGCACCTCCCCATGCTCTGCCTGCCCCCAGGACCTGTGCGGGGCAGCCACCTGCGACACGCTGGGCATGGCTGACGTGGGCACCATCTGTGACCCCGAGCGGAGCTGTGCCATTGTGGAAGACGATGGGCTACAGTCGGCATTCACAGTCGCCCATGAGCTGGGTGAGCAGCGGGGGCCAGCATGGGGGGGACACACACAGCACACCTACTGCCACCCATGAGCCCCTCCAGGGCTGACACCACTGTCCCTCGGCACAGGCCACATCTTCAACATGCTGCACGACACCTCCCAGCCCTGCCAGGAGCTGAATAGCCGCTCTGGAGCCACGCGCCACATGATGGCCCCTGTCCTGTCCTCGCTGGATCCTGGTGAGGTGTGGTCCCCCTGCAGCACCCACTTCATCACTGACTTCTTGGACAATGGCCACGGTATGACCCAGCACAGGGGATCCTGGTGCAGCCACATCCCATCTCGGTGCTCTCAGGGACCCCTGGTGTAGCAGTGCCATGTCCCCGCAGGTCACTGCCTCCTGGACAAGCCCCTGGAGTGGCTGCAGCTGCCCTCAGCGCTGCCGGGCAGCACCTACCCAGTGCTGCAGCAATGCCAGCTCACCTTCGGGCCCCACTCGCGGCACTGCGGTGACCTGCAGCCGCCCTGCGCCTCGCTGTGGTGCACCGGCCACGTCAGTGGCCGCTTTGTCTGCCAGACGAAGCATTTCCCCTGGGCCGATGGCACACCGTGCGCGCCGGGCAGGGTCTGCATGGATGGGCTCTGCGTTGGCACTGGCCGCCTGCAGGAGCTCACCGTGAGTCCCGGAGAGGCGGCGGGGTGGGCACTCACCCACCAGCTCAGGTTTGACACTCCCTGTTGTTTTCTGGCTGCAGACACCTGTGGACGGTGGTTGGGGGCCATGGGGGCCATGGGGCAGGTGTTCACGGACCTGCGGTGGTGGCGTCCAGCTCTCCCACCGCAACTGCACCGCGCCGGCACCTCGCCATGGTGGCCGGTACTGTGAGGGGAAGCGCACCCGCTTCCAGTCCTGCAACGTGGAGGAGTGTCCCGGCAGCACCCGTGAGTGGGGCTGGCCAGGGGTGGGGAGCAGGGGTTGCACCGGTCCCCGGTGCAGGTTATGGGGGCAGGCTGGGGGCTGCTGCCGGTGCCGACTGTGCCACACTGCTGCCGGCAGCCCTCACCTTCCGGGAAGAGCAATGTGCCGCCTACAACCACCGCCCTGACCTCGTCAAGGGGCTCCCAGCCCCCCTGGACTGGGTGCCGCGCTACAGTGGCGTCTCTGAGCGGGACCAGTGCAAGCTGACCTGCCAGTCCCAAACCCTGGGCTACTACCATGTGCTGCAGCCAAGGGTGAGTGTTCCCCTGTCCGCCAGGCACCCCAGGGTGCCGCTGGCAGGCGCTGAGGCTGTGCCATGCCACAGGTGGCCGACGGGACGCCCTGCTCCCCTGAGAGCACGGGGGTGTGTGTGCAGGGCCGCTGCATCCCTGCTGGCTGCGACCGCGTCATTGGCTCCAAGAAGAAGTTCGATAAATGCATGATGTGCGGTGGCGATGGCTCCAGCTGCACCAAAGTCTATGGCTCCTTCACCAAACCCCGGTAAGCACCCCAACGGTGGCGGTGGGACTGGGGGCATGCCACCTGCCGGCTGCCATCATCTCCCCTCCAACCTCACTGTGCCCCACAGCTATGGCTACAACGACGTGGTGACCATCCCGGCAGGTGCCACGCACCTCCTGGTCCGGCAGATCTCGGCGCAAGGCGGTGAGGATGTCTTCCTGGCACTGAGGCAGCCGGCTGGCAACTCCCTCCTCAACGGTGGCTATGTCCTTGTGCCTTCCCCGACTGACGTGGTGCTGGCGGGTGGTGCGACCCTGCGCTACAGCGGGGCCACGGCAGCCACCGAGATGCTGGCAGGCCGGGGGCCGCTGCGTGAGCCCCTGGTGCTGCAGGCACTGGTGGTGGATGAGCGGCGCCCACCAAGATTGAAATACAGCTTCTTTCTGCCCCGGGCGCAGAGAAGCCCATCAGCAGCCTGGGAGAGGCAGAAAGCCGAGATCCTGGAGATCCTCAGGAACCACCGGCACAAGCAGCAGTGACACAAGCCCATCGGGGCTGTGGCTCGGCCAGGGAGCGATCCCAGCGGCACCGCAGCTCCTATTTATTTGGTTATTTATTGTCCATTGGCAGCCAGGACACTGTCCATGGAACGGCATCGGGCAGCCCCTCAGCAGAGCTCCAGGGGCTTGTGCCACGCAGGGGACAAACCCCGGTGCAGGTAACCGCATCTACCTCAGCCCTTGCATGGGCAGAGTGGGGTGGCCCCCTGGGCAGGCCCCAGGGGTCCCCGCCCTGGCTGCAGTCCCCCCTGGCACAGCCACTCAGCTGTGATTTATTGCATTGCTGTTATTTAAAGCTATTTATGGAGCTGACTAGCGTGGCGTGTGGTGATCAGTGCAGCGGTACCAGGCACAGCAACAACGCTCGGGAGCAGCTGTGGCTGCATTGACCCTCCCTTACTGCTCCCAGCATCTTTCCCCCACAGGGTGCTACTAGCAGCACCCCCGCTCCCCAAGAACAGGGGACCACCAGCCTTGCCCAGAATGGGACTTTATTGGGTGCTGCTGCATGCAGCCTCTTGGGGCAGCTGCAGCTCTGTACCTGTCTCTTGAGGCGGCAGCTGGAGCCGTGGGTAAGGCAGCGTCCAGCCATGCTGTCAGCCTGCCCCTAGACATCCTGGGGTA
This sequence comes from Falco rusticolus, assembly GCF_015220075.1. Classification (NCBI taxonomy): domain Eukaryota; kingdom Metazoa; phylum Chordata; class Aves; order Falconiformes; family Falconidae; genus Falco; species Falco rusticolus. The sequence continues at coordinate 223,345 of NC_051205.1, read as the reverse complement.
GAAAATCCCACACCTCTGCACCCCAGGGATGGTGGGGCTAGGCGTCCGCTCTGCCAGGGAGCCCCAGGACCCCACCGCTGCACTGGATCAGTGCTGCCAGGTGGGTGCCCAGGCTTTGGGGGCAAGATTCACCCCCGGAGGGATGGCAGAGGGCTCACTGCCAGGCACCGAGGTGCTGAAACGCCATCACGGCTCTGGATCCCGGTGTGAAGCCACTGTCAGCATGTTTCCAGCATCCTCCCACGTGCTGGGCGCGGGGAGGTCAGAGTAGGGGATGGGCAGCGGGCTGTACCCAAGGTCTGTGCCCAGCGGGGGGCTGCGGCTCCAGGGGAAGAGCCAGCAGAGCACAAAGCCTGGCCGGAGGGAAGGGGAGAAGCATGAGCCATGCTGGGATACCTGGCCCGACAGGCCTTCCCAGCCCCACGCACCCTGCCCGAACACCTCCTGCAGCAGCACCAGTTTGGGTTTTGGGGGGCACAGCTCCTCCTGGTTTGTCTCCTTCAGTCCCTGGTTACAGATCTGCTCCAGGGGAGTCTCATCCATGATGATCAACATAACCTGGGGTGACAGGGACATCACCGTCAACATGCTGCCACCCCCACTTGCCCCAGTGCCCCATGCCGCTGCCCCACTAACCTAGTCATAAAACACAGCAGCGACGAAAGCCCCAAAGAGGAGAGACTCCAGCAGCAGGACGATGCAGTGAGCTCTGGGAGGGTGGCCACGGGTGAGAGTAAGACCATTGGCTGGGGCCAACGTGGGGCAGCCCAGAGCCCGTTCCCACTGCTCCCAAGGCAGGCCCAGGGTCCCACCACGGTGCTACCACCCAGGCCCTCCCCTCTCAACGCAAGTTCCTCTACACAGGAGAGAGACAGGACCCCCGTGCTAACCCTACTTACATTCGGACGTGGTTGCTTGCCATGTCTCCTCCTGCCGCCATCCCTGCTGGACTCCTGCCTGCCGGTCCCAGCCAGGCAGCCAGCACCAGCCCTGTGGCGTAGAGACTGGCGAGCCCTGGCACAGAACAAGCAGTGAGCTGGCAGATAGTGAGCATCCCCCCTACACACACTGCATCCCCTGGAGCTGCCTATTGCCATGGGGCTGGGCACCCCAACAGCCCCAGAGCCTGGCCAGGGACCCAGGAGTGGGGCTGCCCCATGGGGAACAGGGACCTCCATGTGACCACTCACCAGTGTAGAAGAGGAACTGGATGAAGTATTTCTGGTTTAACTCCCTGATGCAGTTGTTGATCCTATGGGTGGACAGATGGGTGACAGGGGTCTTACTGTCCCTGGTCCCATCTCAGAGCACACTCCAGTGCCCAGGGACGGAAATGACCCATGGCAGAGCCCCTTGGACTTGCAGTGTGGGGCCATACCAGAGGTGCCTACCAGGGGCAGTGGTGGGCACGGGGCGGGCGGTATGCCTCGCAGCAATTGCACACTGTCCAGTCCTCCTGGCTCTGCTGGGACGGCACTCAGCAGGGACCAGCTACCAGGGCTGCTCCCAGCAGTCACAACGCAGCCCCTCACCCCCATCTCACCCCACCGGGTCCCCTGGCCACCCCCTCAGCGCCCTGGTCTCACTCGCTCAGGCTTTCGCCCCACTGTGCAGGACAGAGAAGTCGACGGTGGTGTTGGGGAGGGGAACCACACCTGGGGACGGACGGGGCAGGGGGTGACACGTGAGACCCCACCTCACCGGGCCGCCACAGCCCAGCTGCCCCCGGGCAGGGGCTGGGCACCCGCTCCCCGCCATGGCAGTCGGCCGGTGCCGCGGGGGACAGCGGGCCCCGGGGCGAGTTGGGGTCCGCAGGGATGCGGGGGACACCCGGTGGCGGGGGGGCGCTCACCAGGGTCGGCGAGGCCGGCGCGCGCGGCAGGCCAGCAGCAGAAGCATGATGAGGTTGAAGGCGGCAGCGTGGAACGGGCACCAGGACGCGGGGAGGTGGGGGCGCGGGTCAGGGCGGCACCACGGGGGCCCGACCAGGACGAGAACCCTCCCCCGGCCCAACACCTTCCACACTCCCCGGAGACCCCTCGGGTCCCCCCCCGCCCGCTCCTCCGGGGCCCGGCGGCACCTGCCGCGCAGGGCGGTCTGCGGCAGGACGTGCGCCAGCACGGCGTAGTCGGCGTAGCCCGCACCGAAGTAGCTGAGCAGCGGGCAGAGGGCGCCGCACGCCTCCCGCCCGCAGCGCCCACCGCCGCCATGGCGCCCCCGCCGGAAGTGGCGCGGAGCTGCTCCCAATCGGAGCGCGACCCCGCGGTGACGTTGCAATAGGGGCGGGACAACACGCGGAAAAAGGGGGGGGGAGGGGGGGCCCGATGGCGTGTGCAGTTGCCGCGGCGACGGAGCGCGGGCGGAGCTTGCCTTGGGCACGCCCCTTGCGGGGTGTGTCCATATTGAGGCCCCGCCCGCTTCCGGAGGGTTGGGCTCCCCCGGGTCCTGCCGCCCGTCACTCCGTATTCCCACCCGGGACCCCGCCCCCCGCCTGAGCACCCTCTGAGCGCCTCGGCACCCCGCCGGGCCCCCACTCGCTCCCCTCCAGGCACCTGCGACCGCGTCTCCCCTTGGCACCCCCAGCCTGCCCCAGGAGCCCCGGTGCCCCCGCCCCGGCCCGATCTGACCGGGAGGAGACCCTGCCCCTGCCCCCGCCCCCACCCGCTGCAGCCGCTGCTCGGGGCAGGCACCCGCTCCCGAGCGGCCCCTTTAACACCCACTACGTCCGGGGCTCCGCCCCCTACGCCCCGCCCGCTCGCTCTCTCTGTTCCAAGATGGCGGCGACGGCCGGGCGGGGCTGAGGCTCTCCCGCCGCCCGCAGGTACCGGAGGGTCCGGCAGGGCACCGGGCCCGACCGTGACCCCGATCCCGCTGCGCCCGCGATGCGGCCCGGCGCCCCCAGCCGCCCGCGGTGATCCGGGCCCGCGACGATCCGGGCCCCCGCCGGGCCGGGCCCCGCCATGCTGCGGCGGCTGCTGGAGCGGCCCTGCACCCTGGCGCTGCTCGTCGGCTGCCAGTTCGCCTTCGTCGCCTACTTCTCCCTGGGCGGGTTCCGCAACCTCACCTCCCTCTTCGGCCGCGCCGCCGGGCCCGTCTTCGACTACTCGCGCACCCAGGACGTGTACGCCAACCTGAGCCGGCTGCTGCCGCGCCAGCCCGCCCGCCCCGACCCCGCGCAGCCCCTGCCCTTCTGCCCCCAGCGCTCGCCTCTGCTCGGTGAGTCACCCGCCGCGATGGGGCAGCCACAGCGGCCGGGGGCGGCGCGCCGGGGGGGCGGCGGGGCACGGAACGGCAGTGCCCCCGGGGAAGGAACCGGTTCCGCGGCTCCCAGCCCGGACCGACCGGCTGGACCGGGCTGGGGCGGTGGCGAGCGGCCCCGGGGACCCGCGCACCCCTGCGGCGGGCGCCGCCCCCACCGCCCCACGCCAGCCTCCTGCCTTCCCCCGTGCAGTCGGGCCACTGACTGTGAGCTTCAGCCGGGTGCCCACGCTGGAGCAGATCCAGATGAAGAACCCGGCGGTGCGGGAGGGCGGCCGGTACCAACCTGCCACCTGTGAGCCCCGGTCCCGCACCGCCGTCATCATCCCCCACCGCAACCGCGAGACCCACCTGGGCCACCTCCTCTACTACCTGCACCCCTTCCTGCAGCGCCAGCAGCTGCAGTACGGCATCTACGTCGTGCACCAGGTGAGTCCGGTGGGTGCCAGGGGCTTTACCGTGTGTTGGGGCCTGTGCTGGGCTTGTGCCGAGGGTCACAGCTGCCAGCCCCCTCTCCCTGCAGGCAGGCAACTCCACCTTCAACCGTGCCAAGCTGCTGAACGTGGGGGTGAAGGAGGCGCTGAAGGACGAGGAGTGGGACTGCCTCTTCCTCCATGATGTCGACCTCATCCCTGAGAACGACCATAACCTCTACACCTGCGATCCCTGGAACCCCAAACATGTCTCCATTGCCATGAATAAATTCGGGTACAGGTGGGTGATCACAGCTGGGGGCGAGCCAGGAGCAAGGGGATGGCCCTGGCCCTGGCTCAGTATCTGCCCCCTCTCTTGCAGCCTCCCGTACCCCCAGTACTTCGGGGGGGTCTCAGCTCTCACCCCTGACCAGTACATGAAGATCAATGGTTTCCCCAACGAATACTGGGGCTGGGGCGGTGAGGACGATGACATCGCCACCAGGTAGGACAGCGCAGGGATCTGCCAGTCTTACCCTTCCCCATGTTTGTCCCCTGCTGGGAGGCACTGGCCACTCGCTGGGCCCTGGGATGGCATCACTGTGCAGGACAAGCTGCCCCACCAGCGGGGACACAGGCAGTGTCCCTGTGCCCTGGCACCCTTGGGTGACGTGGTGGCTTGTCTGCAGGGTGCGCCTGGCTGGCATGAAGATTGCCCGCCCGCCCATCTCCATCGGCCACTACAAGATGGTGAAGCACAAGAGTGACAAAGGCAACGAGGAGAACCCCCACAGGTCAGGGGGCTGGCAGGGGGCGTGGGGGTCCCACGGGCAGCTTGGCCGTGACATTCCCCTTCCCTTGTACCTTCCAGGTTCGACCTGCTGATCCGCACACAGCGGATGTGGACACAGGATGGGATGAACTCCCTCACCTATGTACTGCTGGCCAAGCACCTCCACCCGCTCTACACCAACCTCACAGTGGACATTGGGATGGACCCTCGTGCTGGGAGGGGCCGCAGGGGGCCAGTACCGGGCCACGAGGGACAGAGGTACCGCAGCAGCACCAGCCTTTTCCGGGAAGAGATGCTGCGCAAGCTGCCCCGGGATGCTGCAGGGTGGGGGGACAAGGAGATATCCGTGTCCCCCCAGCTGCCCACAGCCACCCTGCAGCAGCCACTGGCAGGTAATGGCACCCAGGGTGGCACCAGCTCCCCACCGGCACCAGGGATCACCCAGCACAGCCCCGAGGCTGCTGGGGAGGGTGATGCACACCTGGGGGGCAGTGCAGGCATGGCTGTGGCACAGGAGGAGACCCTGCCTGCCCATGGGGACAACCAGAGCCTGCTGCAGGGTGCCCACTAGCCACTGGCTACTGTGGACCCCACATGGACTCTTGCTTGCTGTGACCCAGCACCAGGGTACACAGGGTGGAGGAGCTGCAGCCAGGCTGGTCGTGCTGTGGCCTTGCTGGAGAGACTCAGGGGAGTGAGCCCTAGTGCCAATCACATAGGGAGCTGCTGGCCATGGGGCCGGTGCCTGGTGCTGGGGGGCACCCCCCAGGAAGGGTTGCAGGCAGAGCTGGGGTGAACCAGGGGCTTGCCTGGCCCCATCTCCCTGAGGGCCATGGGTGCCCAAAGATGGTCACAGGCTGTGCTGCCAGCACACGGTTATTTATTCTATTTATGAGCTGCTCCCTGGACCTTTATAAGGGTTTTTCAATAAAAAAGAAACCACTTTGTCCTATGGCCATGGGACTGCCTGGCGCCAGAGGGGACCCAGGGATGCTGGGGCTCAGTGCAGCTGCCCCAGCAGACGCCCAACAGCTGCTTTGGCACTGGCAATGCAGTCGTTGACCGAGACGCCAGTGTAGGAGGCCCCAATGAGGCTGAGGGGCAGCTGCTGCTCTGCCAGGAAGCGGCCGATGCGCTCTGCAGGGATGGGGATGGGTGGTGGGTGCCTCTGTGGGGTCCAGGGGAGGACCCCCTGTGCCCCAGCTTCCTCTTACCTATGCGCTGCCAGTGGCCCAGTGTGTACTGGGGAATGCAGGCCTGGGGGGCAGAGCAGCTGGTGAGCCCAGTGGGAGCCCCTGGAGCCCACCCCAACACCAGCCCCCCCAGTGCCATCACCCACCTGGTGCACCTTAACAATGGAGCGGGTCGGGGCTGGCTCCAGGCCCAGCTGCTCCCGCACTGCTGCCTGTGCCCGCTGCAGCAGCAGCGCTGGCGCCACCGCCGCCGGATCCCCAAAGCTCTGTCTGAACCAGGCACCTCCCAGCATCACCTACATGGCACCAGCAGCATCATGAGCCCCCCCCAGGCTCTGGATCATCCCTGTCCCCCACAACATTCATCCCCAGCCACTCACCGTCAGCCGCACCGAGGTGGCTCCTGTGCCGTTGTGCTGGGGGAAGGCCACCGAGTCGTAGACGATACCCAGAAGGGAGGCATCCTCGGAGGAGGGCACCAAGTGCCCAAAGCCCTGGGCAGAAGCAGCAGTGGGAGTGGGATGGGGTGACCCGTGGGTGCTGGGGTCACCCGTACATGTTGGGGCACACCTGTGGGTGCTGCTCTTACCGTGACAGGCAATGTGATGCCCTCGTACTGCAGGTTCACCACAGCCACAGACACAGCTGGGATGCGCCGCAGCTCCTGTGCCAGTGGCTCAGCCTCGGCTGGCAGCACCTCTGCCAGGGCTGAGAGGAGAGGGGACATCACGGGGGGGATGCCACCATCCTCCCTGCCCTGGTGCAACCCAGGGCACACCTACCTGCGGCCGGGAGGGCACTGACCACATGGTCAGCTGTCACGGTGCTGTCTGCCAGGATGAGCTGTGGGAGTGAGGAAAGCAGTGTGCCAGGGGGAGGCACTGTGAAGGGGACCCAAGTGTCCTGCCACCCCACCCACACCAGGGCCCTACCTGCCAGTGGCCACTGGGGTGCCAGCGCAGGCGGCGCAGGGGTGCATGGCAGTGCAGCTCAACCCCACGTGGGCGCAGGAAGGCCGCCAGCGCCTCGGCCAGGCTCTCCATCCCACCCCGCAGTGACCACTGGCTCCAGTGCTCGGCCCGCGCCCGCTGGCTCAGCCTTGACTCAGCCCCACGCTCCTTCCCTGCAGATGACAATGCTGGTGTCCCCTCGTGTCATAGAGGTGGCACCAGGGCGTCCCCACCTTGTGTCCCCCAAGTCCGGCGCTCACTGGAGCCCAGCGCCAGCCCCAGCAGGACAGATCGCCGGTGCCGCTCGGCCTTGAAAAGCGTGGGGAAACAGGAGCGGATGCTCAGTGCTCGGCAGTCCCCAGCAAACACACCCCGGCACAGGCTGTCCACAGCAATGTCGGCCACCTGTGGGGACATGGCAGGATGAGGCTGGTCCCCGCCTGGCCCCTGCCAGGCCCCGATAAGGCTATCACTCTGTGCAGACACCCACCTCCTGGCCAAAGCGGCGATGAACAAAGGCGTACACGCTCTCATCAGGCTCCGTCCCGGCTGGTGCCAGCAGGTCCCGCACCCCGCTCCAGAGTAGTGCCCGCGAGAAGGGGGGCACTGGCCACAGCAGGCCCCTGTAGACACCGAGGGCTCAGGGGAGGGTGGCCCACACACAGGTGGCACCGGGGTGGCACTGGGGCAGGCACCTACTGCAGGCCTGAGGGCAGTTTGTGCAGGGCTCCGCCGGTGTAGAGGAATCGGTTCCTAGAAGCCGGGTGGTCTCCAGGGACAGGCAGGACGTCACCCTCCAGGCCGAGCTCAGAGACCTGCAGGGACGTGGCAGGGACGAGCACGGCAGAGGGCACAGGACCTGCCCCAGGGTGCCCTCAGCCAGGCCCCAGCACCCAGGCAGGAACCCCCAGACCCTTGCACCCACCCAGGGACCACCTACAGACCCCAGCACCCAGGGACGCCTGTCCCCCAGCACCCTACGCCAGGGCCACCCCTGGACCACTGCACCCTGGGAACCCTGTGCCCTCGTGCTCCCAGACACCCCCAACCACCCAGGGAAATCCCACAGACCCCAGGAGCCACCAAGCCCCCCCACCCCCAGACTCCATCACCCTAGACCAACCCAGGGACACTCCAGCCCCCAGGAGGCACTCAGGGACCCCTGACTCCAGCACCTCGCTCAAACACCCCCCACCAGACCCCAGCACCCTGGAACCCCCTTGGCACCCCGAACCACGCGCCAGGAACCCTCAGCTCCCCCTACCATGTGCAGGGTGTCGGTGCCCACCACGCCCCCGGGGCGGATGCCCCGGGGCCCGTGCTCGAACACGGCCCCGTCGGCGGTGCGGGTGCTTTGCAGCCACCCCCCTAGGCGGGCGCCGGCCTCTAGCAGCAGCACCTGGGGGACGCCACGGTCACCACGGGGACACCGCGGCCGGGGTCCCGGCCCCCCCGGGGGACTGCCGGCCCCGCGCTCACCTTGGGCGGGCGGGCGCCGCGGGCCAAGTGGTAGCAGGCGGCCAGGCCGCTGATGCCGCCCCCCACGACGGCCACTGTGGGCGGCATGAGGGAGCTGAGCTGGGCCGAGCCGACCCCCGGGCACGGCAAGCCTCGCCCCTTCTCGCCGATAATAAGGAAGAGGGCGGGGACAGCGCGACGGCGCGCCAATGGCACTACGCTGTCCCCTGACGGACAGGCGCGGGGCCCGCCCGCCGCCCTGCTACGGCGGCCGGGCCGGGCCAAGGGGCGTCGCAGAACGGCCAGCAGTGAGCCCACCCCTTCTGCCACTAGCCCCGCCCCAAAAAGTATTACCCCGCCCCTTACTCCATAGTCCCGCCCCCTGTTTCAGCCCCGCCCCTCCCTCAACCACCCCCCCCCAGCAGAGCACCGGGCCCTGGCCAGGGCCAACCCTTCACACCTCCGACCTTCACCTTTTTAGCTTTTTTTTTAATAAATTTATTCACAAAAGCCACGCCCGGGGCAGCAGCCACCCCCGCCCTCTGTCTTCATGCCACCCCGGGGGCTCGGGGGCCGCAGCCCTGGCCCAGGGAGGGGGCAGCCCCGCACTTCAAGGTCCGAGGGGGCTCAGGGCCTCCTGCCGGGGGGCTCCTCCAGCTCGTAGAAGAGGACGTAGCCCTCGCTGGACGGCACCTGGTTCTCACTGATGGGTGAGACGCTGCGGCGGCACCCTCAGCCTGTGCCCACCCCAGCTGGGCAGGGGGGCACAGGGCCCAGGCGAGGGGGTGGTGTGGGGGTGGTGTGGTGGGGGTCACCTACCGGGAGTCATTGTAGACACGCCAGCCAGCCGGGTCCCGGCAGAAGGCGGTGTAGTGGCCATAGTGGACACTGCCCGAGTGGTTGCAGAGGGCGTAGAGACTGTAGACAGGGCTGCCTGCAGCAGGAGGCTGGGCTCAGCGCTGCCCCCCCACCGCAGCCCCCCACCACAGCCCCCCGCCACACCTCACCTGCCTTCTCGCTGGCAAACTCCCGCAGGTTGAGCTGCTGCAGCGGGAAGTCCACGAAGACGGAGCACTTCTTGATGGAGTAGCGGGTGGTGGAGAACCGGTTCAGGTCTGGGTACCGTCAAGGGAAATGTGGCCCCAGGTGGCTGGAAGGACAGCAGCCCCCTCTGGTCAATGCCCCCCCCCCCTCCCCCCCAAGCATCAGCAGCTCCGGGGGTCCCAGGCTCCCCACCCTCTGGTCCGTAAAGGATACGAAGCACCAAGATGCGGGGGAAGCGCTGGATGGTCAGCTTCTTCGTGCTCCGCGTCCGCTGCCGGCACTTGTCGCAGACCTGCCGGCAGCACGGCACCAGTGAGAGGGGGCTGGCAGTGCCGAGCCAGGGGTGCCGAGCCACCGGCTGCAGCCTCTTACCGGGGCATTCTCCGAGTCCAGCTCCTCCTCCTTGGTGAAGAGGCTGAAGCAGTCATGGAGTGAGACCTTCCCCCCAGCAAAGCTTTTCTGCAGAGGGAGAGAGTCAGGTGGCGGGGACCAGGGAGCAGCTGGGGGGGCCGGGGGGCTCTGCCCTGTCCCTACCTTTGGGATGGGCAGGGAGAGATCGCAGAAGACCTCAAAGGTGGTGGAGCGGTAGCCGCAAGCCTGGCACTTGAGGCAGCTCTTCAGTTGCCCCACAAAGAGGTCTGGGGGTGAGGTAGGGTGTGAGGCTGGGCAGAGAGGGAAACCTGGAGGGTTTTGGGGGTCTGGGGAAGGTGTCACCCCTGCCCAGCGGTGCTCACCCACAATCTTACTGTCCTCCCTCTCCAGGTATCGCTTCCACATCTGATTGGCGCGTTCGTCGTCGCTGCAGGGAGAGGTGGCGGGTTGGGCTGCATACTGTGGCCACCCACCCAGGACCCCTGGGGACCCCTCTGCCCCTCACCTCAACATCTCAGGGTCCTCCAACGCGGGGGTCCGCCGGGTGTCTGAGAGGATGCTGGGGGTTCTGCGACCCTTGCGGTTGATCTCCACATGCAGCCGATCCATGAAGAACTTGAGGAACTCCTGTGCATCCTGCTGACTGCAGGGGGAAAGAGCCATCGTGCCCACCACTGCCTCCAGCCCCCCAGTTGCCAGGGGTGCCCCAGGGCAGAGGGTGAAGCCTCACCTGTATCCGGTGAAGGAGGGGACGTATTTCTGAAAGACAGCCTTGAAACGCCCGGGGTTGACAGCCTCAGAGGAGTCAGGGTGCCAGAGGGCAGCGATCACATCAGCGAAGGCTGCGGGGACGGGGACGCACGGGGTGTCAGTACCAGCAGGGTTTGCGTAAGACACGGGACGGGGGGTGGGTGTAGGTGTGAGAAGTCCCCATCCCACCTTCGGTGAGCTCCTGGGGGGCACGGGAGCCAGGAGGCTGCTCCTGTTGGAAGTCCCGGCGCAGGCAGTAGTCCCGCAGAGGCTTGGTGCTGCTCAGGCACTGCAGCACGGCGTTCATGAAGCACTGCCGAGAGAGCAGCAGGGATGCAGTGACACCTTGGAGGGGGGCCGCTGGGCCTCAGCATGTCCCCCACCATCCTCTGCACTGCTGCATGTGCTCTGCTGTGCCACAGGGACCACCGAGGGGCTGGGGGATCTCCAGGGACACAACAGCCCTTGTGGGAGGGAACCGCTTCGCTACAGCTGCTGCAAGCCCGTGGTCCCCTGCACACCCCAGGACCGTGGGACAGGGGGGCTTGGGGGACGCGGGTGCTTACCGTGTTGCCCAGGTTCCTGAGGCCGACGTGGCCCGAGCCCAGCAGCAAGGTGTGGTGGGTCTGTGGGGACACGAAGGGACAGGAGTGAGACCTGTCCCCACGGAGCAGATACCTCCAGCCGCCCCTCAGCTTCTTACAGCTGGCCAGCCCCCCCCCGGCCACAGAGGCTTCACCTCACCACGGACGAGCAGCAGCCCCATGACAGCCGTGTGTATCACCGACTCGGAGATGTCGGTGCCATGGCCCTGCAGCTCCCGCTTGGTGAGCAAGGTGCGGTGCAACTTGCGTGGCAGCTCCACCAGCATGGCTCCCTGCAGCCCTGGCATGGCTCTGGCACCGCCTGGGTGCCAGGACGGACTGCGGCACCAGCATTGCTGGGCCCCCTCCACCTCCCTAAGCCACAGCTCATTAGCTGATCCGATTTCCCCTGGCTATTCTGGGCCTTGCTGGAGGCTCATCTCGGGGGGATTAATTAGCAGGAGAGCCACCTTGGGGACAGTGGGCATCCAGAGAACTGGGAGCAGAGGCAAACACACCCACCTGCTCTGCACCATGCCGACAAGGTGCAGAAGAGCGGTGCAGGGAGCAAGGTGGCTCAGCAGGGCCAAGGGGCAGCCCTGTGCCACTGGTGGGGAATGCGCCTTGGGGACCAAGCCATGTCACCGTCCCCCACCAGCACAGGCCCAGCCCCGGGATTTCAAGGTACCTAATCCTGACACGTGGCTCAAGACGAGTGGAGGCCAGGGCCCAGCTACTCCGTGGGGCGAAGGTGGATGTGGAAACAGGCACTGTACTGGCCAGCACCCCTGGAGCCAAGGCAACTCCACCCTTTTGCAGCTGGGGTTCCCCCAGGAGGAATGGAGCAGGGAGAGGTGAGACTGGCACCACCATCCCACCCCAGTGCTATCACCGACCCCGACAGAAGCGAAGCTGCTGCCCTGCAACCAGGAGCAACATGAGGGCCAGGGCATGTCCTGCTGGTGGGACAAATCGTGAGGCTCTTACGGCTGCCGCCTTCTCCTCGGTCCTGCCGGGTGCCGGGACTCTGCCCAGGGCGGGGCTGCCGGGTGCTGGAACGTTGGGGCTGTGGGCGTACGGGGGGTCGGGGGCAGTACGAGTCCTTGGGCAGCCCTCAGGCCGGACAGACAGCAGCGGGGTGGCCGGCTTCCCATCCAGCCCTGAAGAGACGTTGACCCTCCGGAGAGAGGAGCTCCTCTTGAGAGCCAGCGAGCCAGCACTCAGCTGATGGCTACAGTCCCTCAGCACCAGCCGGCTCAGCACTGCCGCCACGTCCTCAGCACGGCCACCACCACCACCACCACCACCCTGGCTCAGGTCCCCGATGCTGATGGATTTTGAGCGGGCCAGGTTGCTTCGCCGGCGTTCTGCTTCGCGCCCCGCCAGCGAGGCCCCAGCAGGCAGGGAGAAGGAGGCGCTGCCCAGCACAGCACCTGCCTGGGGAGAACCAGGCACACGCACCGCATGGTCTGCCTTCATGGGCCCCCGCCGGCATGCCGAGCTGCGGACAGCCTCCCCCCGTTTTGAGGCCCGACCCCGGTCCAGCTCCAACTTCTTGCCGCGGTCGTCCAGCGAGCCAGGCCGGGGTGGCAGGAGGCGAAGCTTGGGTGCCGGGGAGAGCCCGTTGGCAGCGGTGGCAGAGGCCAGGGAGGCAGCATGGCGCTCCTGGCTCAGGGCCCGGTGCCCGCTGGGCAGCTTCGTGGCAGCCTTGGGCTGTGAGGTGATGACAGCATGGTCCCTGGCCCGGCCGATGCGGTGCTCCGAGGCTTGGGGCATCGTGGGGACAGCCAAGAGGGGAGCCCTGCAGGGAGAGGGATGGGCTGATACCCACGGCATCAAGCCGGTGTGCAGGGGCACCGGGGCATGCACCCACCTCTCTTGCCGCGCCTCCTCCCGCCAGCACTGCTCACAGCCCGCCGTGGCCAGCGGCCGGCCGGAGAGTCCCGTCGGCAGGGGCCCTGCGGCACAAGGAGAGATGCTCCAGGTCACCGGACGGGACCAGGGGGTGGCACACGGTCCCGGCGAGACCCCACAGCCCCCCCTCATACAGCTGCCGCGGCACCGACGGGAGGCAAGCGCTGTGCTGGCGGGTGAGTCGCAGAGGTGCCTGGCACCACCGGGATCGGGGCCCTCCTGCCTTCCTGCTCCGCGTTCTGCCGAGATCCCGCTCGGAGCGGCCGGGCAGCCACTCCCCGGCTCCTGCTCCGCAGGGGCACCTGGCACCGTCGCGGGCTGGGGGGGGGGGGCGCAGGCCCTGCGCAGGGCCCGCCGGTTCCCAGCGCCGGCCGGGGAGGGGCTGGGCCGCGGCGGCTGCACCCGGAGAAGGGCTGGAGTGGCCCCCGGGGGAGCTCCGAGCCGCTGAGCACCCGCCAGCCCGGCTCCAGCGGGTGGACCCGGCGGGAGGGTCCGCGGTGCGGCCGCGGGGGCTGCGGCACGGCGGGAGCCCCCAGCCTGCGCGAAGGGCTCCGCGGGGCCAGCCGCGACAGTGGCGAAAGCCCCCCGCCCCGCCCGGCCTCTGCCCCTCGCCCTCCCCTCCATCCCGGGCACCGCGCTGCAGAGCCCCGCGTCCCACCCCCTGCGCGGTACCGGGGGGCACTGCGGGGGAAGGGGGGGGGGGCGGGGGGGCGGCGGGCGGGCGATCCCCCCCCCTCTCGGCCTTGCTGCCCGCCCCTCGCCCCAGCCCCGCAGAGCCCCTCCCCTACCTGCCCCCCCCCCCCATCCCCCCGCTGCCCCCCACCCCCGCGGGGCCACCGCCCGCCGCCACTGTTACCTCCCGCGGGCCGCCATGGCAACAACTCCCGCAGCACCCGCCGCCATCTTTGCGCCTCCCGCCCTTCGCCCCGCCCCCGGCAGCATCGCGCGCCGCACTGCGCCTGCGCCGCCGCAGCGCCACGCCCCCCGCCCCGCGCCACCGCGTCGCTATGGAGACCGCGCGGCGTCCCCCGCCGCTCTTAAAGGAGCCGCCGCACCCCGTCTTCTTAAAGAAACAGCGCGTTCCGGTGAAGTGTTACTGTAGGGTCGCGCTGGGCGGCTGGACCCCCGAGGTCTGGGGGTACCCCCGCTAGGACCCCCAGAGCAGCAGGCAAGGGCAAGGCTGGAACTGAAGAGTTTATTGAGGAGCAGCAGCGAAGTGGCAGAGGGGCAGTGGGCGCAGCTGGGGTGGGGGTGGGGGGCGGGCGCGGTGCTGCACCGCACCAGCGCTCCCCTCCAGCCACCGCTCACTTCTCCTTGTGCTGGATGATGCCTTTGGCGACGAGGTCGGGGATCTCCACAGCCAGCCACGGGCCCAGCTGTGGGGAAAGAGGGTGAGCAGCCCCACAGGGACCACCCCCCAAACGGGGACACCCCCCCCCCCGCGACTCACCCCCAGCGCCATCAGATGGGCCAAACCGAATTTGGGGACGTTCCTAGCCCAGAGGGGCTTGAAGTGGTCGCTGAGGCAGATCTTGCCGCCCCTGCAGGGAGGAGGCAGCTGTCAGCTCCCCCCCGGCCCTCCTCGGGGCGGCAGCGCCCTTCACCCACCTGTACATCTTGGCTGTCTTCCCGTCCAGCTCGGGGATGGCAATCTCGGGGGCGGTGGAGGGGTAGGTCACCGGGATCTGGGGTGGGCAGACGGGGGTCAGCGGCCCCTCAAGCCCCCCGGCCCCGCGGCCCCCTGACCCCTACCCCACTCACATCAAACTCGATGGCAAACTCATACTTGAGCAGCTCATGGACGTACCAGCACTTCCCGAACCACCTGCAACACACGCGGGAGCGGCCCCCGCCCCCCTCAGTCCCGGGACCTCCTCCGCACACTGAGGCGGCCCGGGGGCGGCGGGAGGCCCGGTCCGTGCCCCACCCTACCGGCCCCGTTCACCCACCGGGTGCCCTCGGCGTTGGACTCTAGACGGAACCAGTCGTTGTCGGCGCGCTTGTTGTTCTCTACGTACTGGGGGGCGAGCGGGGGTGAGCGGAGGGAACCGGGGGAGAAGCCGGGGGGGGTGGGGGGTGGGAACCGGGGGACACACCGGGGGAGCCTGACCGGCGGGGCTTGGCCCGGCACACCTGGATGAGGGCGCGGTACTCCTCCTTCAGGCGCGGCGCCCAGCCCTCCCGGTCCCGCGGTCCCGCCGACGTCCGCAACAGCGGCAGCTCCGCCACCGCCCGCCGCGCCGCCTCCTCCGCCATCTCCCCGCCGCCGGAAGCGGCCCATCTTGGCTCGGGGCGGAAGTGACGACAGCGGAAGCGCTGGCCCCGCGCCGCCATCTTGCTTGGGGGCGCGACGCGCGGCGACAAGGGCGTGTAGCAGGTTGGCGCCGCCATCTTTATTAGGGGCACGCCCGGGGCGCGAAGCTGCTTTGGCGTCTTTACCTGTAGTGCTAGCAGCACTGAGTTTGTGGGGTCTCAGCCGCTCCCGCACCTCCTCCTTCCCTCCCTCCCTCCCTCCCTCCCCTGGGCTTTCCCCCAGCACCAAGGACACGGCAGCGGCAGCTCCAAGACTTTATTGTCACAGGGGTATGGGGGTTGCCGTGGCAGGGCTCAGGGCTGCCCCTCACCCTTGCCCAGGTCCAGCAGTGGTAAGAAGAGGCTGAGGACGTTGCTCTGCAGCTCCTGGGCCAGTGGGGCCAGCTGCTTGTTAGCCCGGTCCAGGTAGGCCCTGGTGGAGAGACAGGCCATGAAGGGGGTGCCAAGGGGCAGCTGAGGGGAGGCCCCATGCCCACTGCTGCCCCCCATACTCAGCCTGGCTGTGCAGCTCCTCTGCCTGCAGCTTCTGCGGCAGGTCTTTGGTCATGAAGCTGGAGAGAGACAGGAAATAGCGGCTGAAGAAGTCATCGATGGCCGCAGGGACAGCCTCCTCATCCGGAGTCTCGCGCCTCACCAGAGCGGCCTGGAGGTGGCAGGCGCAGAGCAGCACCAGGGCGGCCACCAGCACCTTCATCTCTGCAGGGCTGGGGGTCCTGTGGGGCTGGATCAGCGGTGGCTGGCGTGTCCCATGGCTCTACCATCCCCTTCTGCCCTGCAGCAGCTTCCCACCCCCCTGCTGCTGCTGCAGCATCCCCATCGTGCCCCATCCCACCCCATGGAACCTCGGTCCCCCTCCTGCCCTGCAGCACTGCCCCATCCCTGCCCCACAGCTCCAGTATCCCCACCCTATGGCCATGGGCCTGTCCCAGCCCCACTGGCATCACCCTGCCCCACTCCTGTCCCATCCCACCCCACGGCATTATCCACCCTGCCCCATTCCAGCCCCACAGCCTTGTCCTGCCCAGGCGCTGGGTGCCAGATAACACTCACCTCACAGGACTGTGGGGGTGCCCTCTCGGGGACTGCTTATATTCCCCGGGCCAGCTCCCGCCCCTGGGCCAGGGAGGCCATGCCGGCCCCTGCCACAGCCTGGGTAAACACGGTGGGGGTAAGGGTCACTGCAGGGGGCAGCCCCTCCTTGTCCTCACCAAGGGTGGCCCTGCACCCTGGGGCCCTGTCCCCCTGGGCAGGACATGGATAGTGGGTGACAATGGCCCAGGGGTTTTGGCTGCGGGGGAGACATGGGAGCTGGGGCTGCCACCATGGGGGCTTGGCTGATGTCCCTGTGGTGTGTGGTGGTCCCATGGCACTTGGTTGCTCTGTGGCATGTTGGAGCCCTGTGGCAAGTGGTAGCCCCGTGGCACATTGCAGTCCCACAACATGCTGTACCCATACAGCATAGCGGGACCTCCAAAGCAGTCCTACCTGCCCCCAGCCTCAGGCCCCCTCATGCTCCAGCTGCAGCACTCACCACCCCTCTGCCCCAGTCCTGTGGGTTCAGGTGGCTGCTCCACTCTGGGGTCCTGGTTTGGTGGGGGCGGCCTGGGGGGCTGCGCACCAGCCTGCCCCGGCATCTGTGGGGCAAAGGTTGTCACCTGCCTTATCGCTGACCCTTGGCTGCCAACGTGACAGTGTGACTCAGCATGGGGCAGTGGGGGGCTGTCCCTGCTGACTCCTGGTGGCAGCACCCATGGGGGGGGAACCTGGGGACACCCCACCACGGGGCCCAGCCAGGGGCCAGCTGTGGCGCTGTTTGGGCACACACGGCCAAAGGGCACCTGTGTGGCACCAGGGACAAAAGCTCTTCATTCCCTGGGCTCACCCGTGGGGCCACTGGGGCCCCTTTCCCTCTGAGCCCCTGCCTACACCAGCTGTTTCCAGGAAAGCTGCAGGTGACGGCAGCAAGGACAGGGGACACAGGGAAGGTCCAGGGACACAGGGCAGAGGGCAAGGAGTGGGATGCAGGACTGAGGATGTAGAGCAAGCAGGGGGACGGGATGTGTGTGGGAGGGGGCACAGGGAGGGGCCGCGGGAGGCAAATGGAGGGGAATTGAGGCACAGCTAGCAGGGTCTGGGGGCGCAAGGAGGGGATGTGGGACATGAAGGGGTGCAGGGAGGAGGGACAGAGAGGACACAGGAACGGAACGGGAGGGGGGAAACAAGGTGAGGGGGACACACAGGACGCGGCGGGGTGGGCGCGGGGCTGCACCGGCGTGGCGGAACGCGGCAGCACCGGAACAGCACTGCGCGGGGCCGGGGCTCCGGGGGGGCTCGGTGGCTGCGGCCCCGCCCCGCCGGCTCAGCCAATGGGCGGCGAGTGCTGCCCGCCCCAGCAATGGCGGCGGCGGCCTCGGGCGGGCGCGTCCTCGCGAAGCCGCTTCCGGCAGCGGCGGTGCCCGCGCCCGCGATGGCGGCGCCCGGCGGCGACGAGGGGCGCGGGCGGCCGTAGAGCCGGGCCGGGCATGGGCAACGCGCTGGGCCCCGCCGCGCCCCGGGCCCCGCGCCGAGGGGAGCCGCTCGGGAGCCCCGGCAGCTTCGATGAGCTGCACCGGCAGTGCAAAGGTGGGGCTGGGAGGCCAGCGGCGCCCAGGGGGTGGCGGGGCCAGGCCCTCGGGTGGCCCCGGCGGCGGTGGGGGGTCCTGGCGGCGTGGGTGGACGGGCTGGCAGCGGGGGGCACGGCGGTGCCGGTGGGGAGGGGCGTGGGTGGCCTTCGGGGCGGTGGGCTGGTAGCGGAGGCTGGCCCCAGGGCGGGGGGCTGCCTGGGGGGTCTGGCCGCGGAGCGGGGAGCTGGCAGCGGGGCCCCCGCTCAGGCCCCTCTTTCCCGCAGAGGTTTTCCCGCAGCAAATGGAGGGGGTGAAGCTGATCGTCACCAAGACCCTGAGCAGCCACTTCCAGGTCAGGGGCACCACAGGGACTTGCGGGGGGGGAGGACTGTGCTGCGGGGGGAGCGGCTGCCCCCGCCCCCGGCTGCCCCCCGGTTCCCTGACATCCCGTCCCCGCAGGTGACGCACACGGTTCACATGAGCACCCTTGGCCCCTCCAGCTACCACTTCAATGCCACTTTCGTGGGGGACCGCCAGCTCGGCCCCACCGAGGTGAGATCCTGCACCCTGGAGTGAGGGGTGCCCTCAGGGTGGCTGCATGGCCCCAAGATGGGGGGTGAGGTGGCACGGGGGTGTTATGAGGGTGGGTGGGGGTTATCTCAGGGCAAGGGGGCCCCACCCTGCAGCTCAAGTCAGGATCACGGGAGGCAGGGGGTTCCTGTCTCCCCAGCTGACGCCCTGCCTCGTCCCCAGGCCTTCCCCACGCTGATTGGGGACATGGACAACAGCGGCAGCCTCAATGCCCAAGTGCTGCACCTTGTGGCCGAGCGCATCCGCACCAAAGCTGTCTTCCAGGTGGGGCCAGGTGGGAGATGACCCCGCAGTAGTGGGTGCTGGAGGGTCTCTGGCACCCCTAGCCGGCGGCAGGGGCGATGGCAGTACCTGCCGCGGTGCCTGTCCCTTCACAGACTCACCAGACCAAGTTCGTGACGTGGCAGTTCGACGGCGAGTACCGGGGGGACGACTGCACCGCTACCCTCACGCTGGGCAACCCCGATCTCCTTGGCGAGTCTGGTGAGCAGGGTATTCCCCCCTCTGGCTGCCAGGCCCGGGGGGGCTGTGTGCTGAGGGCCGTACTGTCCCCACAGTGATCCTGGTGGCCCATTTCCTCCAGAGCATCACCTCCCGCCTTGTCCTGGGTGGGGAGATGGTTTACCACCGGCGGCCAGGGGAGGAGGGAGCCATCCTCACGCTGGCGGGCAAATACACGGGTATGCAGGCGCCCTGCGCTTGAGGGGGCTGCAGACACAGCCCTGGGGGTCCTGCCTGTCGTGCTGGCCCCGGCGGGATGCCCCGGCTCCCCTCGCCCTCTGCTTTACTTCTCTCTTCCAGCTCTAAAGTGGGTGGCAACGCTGAACGTGGGGTATGGTGGTGCCCATGCCAGCTACTACCACCGAGCCAACGAGCAGGTGAGTGTCCCCTGTGTGTCCCTCTCCCCTGTGTGTCCCTCTCCCCTGTGTGTCCCTCTCCCCTGTGTGTCCCTCTCCCCTGTGTGTCCCTCTCCCCTGTGTGTCCCTCTCCCCTGTGTGTCCCTCTCCCCTGTGTGTCCCTCTCTCTGCCCCAGGGCCTCAGGTTTTCCTCCCCCCAGGTGCAGGTTGGGGTGGAGCTGGAGGCCAACACCCGGCTGCAGGATACCACCTTCGCCTTTGGCTACCAGCTCAACCTGCCACAGGCCAACATGGTCTTCAGAGGTGAGCGAGGAGCCGTACCGGCACCTGGCAGCCCCAGCGCTGGCCAGGCCCTCATCCTGTTCACCCTCGCAGGGCTCCTGGACAGTAATTGGAGCGTTGGGGGCGTTCTGGAGAAGAAGCTGCCCCCCCTGCCCGTCACCCTGGCTCTGGGTGCCTTCCTGAACCACTGGAAGAACCGTTTCCACTGCGGCTTCAGCGTCATTGTGGGCTGAGGGACCGCAGGGGTGGGCGGCACGTGCCACCGTCCTGCTCAGGGAGCTGCTGTGCGCGGCACCAGCTGGGCCCTGCATTTGTGCCAGGGTGTCAGGGGAGCCGATGGTGTGGAGACCTGGTCCCTTGTGGCCGGGGGACACTGTGTGACAGCACGTGGCTTGTGTTAGCACCTTTGGGCTGAGGAGCAGCTGCTGCTTGGGGCCTGGGGGCCTCCATGGGCCCTGGCGCTCACCTGTGCCGCCCTCCTCGCCCCAGCACCATGCTTCCCTCTGCTCCCACCCCTGCTCTGCCTCGGTTTCCCTCCAGCGGCGCAGGGGGTGGCTCTGGGCGCACACATCTGCAGAGCCTGGAAAAATAAAGGAGCTTTACTCTGCCCTGTAAAGTGCAGTGATAGCTGTTGAGCTGCGGTGCCCACAGCTGGGGGCTGGAACATGTTGCGGGCTCTAGCTGATGATTTCGGAGAGCAGCGGCGTCATGGAGGACAGGTCCTGGATGTGGAGTATCTGCCGCGTGTTCTCCACCTTCAGCGTCTGCAGCTCAGTCAGCAGCAGCAGCAGCTTTGCATAGAGAAACCTGGGAGGCGGGGACGGGATGCCTGGCTCAGACCCAGAGGGGACCGAGGCCGTGCCCACCCTCCCCTGCACGTACCTGCCCTCAGGCATGGGGTGCTGGTGGTCGATGTAGCTCTTGAGTGTCAGGGCCACCTTCTCCTGGAACTGATCGATGAAGTCCCGCTGGGTGATGCCGGCGTGGTCTGGGGGCGCAGGGTGAGTGGGTACCTGTCAGCAGGGCCAAGGGGACGCCCCACTGCTGCGGCCCCCCGCAGTCCCTACCTGGTGAGAAGAGCAGCATGGCCTGGAGCAGGACGTACTCTGCCTCGTGCAGATGCAGCTTCTTCAGGCTAATGTGGAACTTGAGCAGTGGCTCCAGGTAGATCTGCTGAAAGCCGGCTGGGGGGAGTGTGGCGGTGACAGGTGAGCTGGGATGGGGACATGGCTTACCCCTGCTCCCCGGTGCTGCCGCGCTCCACCTCACCCAGGGCTCCGTCCTGGATGGTGTAGCAGTGCTGCCCGCACTCCCAGGCATTGGTCTCTGCGTTGAAGACAGTGTTGAACTGGATCTGGCAGATGTCCAGGGTGGCCCCTTTCAGCAGCGAGATCTGGTCATCGATGGGCAAGCTCCTGCCGGGGGTGAGGGGAGGCATCAGGGCCAGGGTGGCAGCGGGGGGCCCCTGCCCATGCTCCCCCTTGCAGACCTGAAGGCTGGGATCTCCTTGGCAAAGTTGATGACTTGCTGGATCATGAAAGTGCTGAGGTCGGCAAAGTGGGGCAGCATGGAGAAGACATCAGGCAGCACTTCGTCGTCCAGGCAGTCTGGCTGCAGGGACGGTGGCCATGCAGCAGGGCCACCTGGCTCCGGTGGGCTCTGTGGCTGCGGGCTGGGAACGTAGAGTCGCACAGCAGGCTGCGGTGAAGGCAGCCAGGGTGTCAGCGCCGTGCTGGGGCACCTGCAGGGACAGCCGGGTTCCAGGGGCTCCCCACTCACCCAGTAGTGTGTGAACTGGGAGAAGCTGGAGTCGAAGGTGTGCTGGTGGGCTGCGATGAGGATGCCGATGAGCTCCTGCTGCTCCGCCGTCAGCCCCACCGGCTGCTCCCGCGCCAGCCGCCGCTGGCCCCACAGTGCCCGCCGCCGCCGCAGAGCCTCCTCGGACATGATCACTGCCGCCCCACCGCCACCGTCACCCCCAGCCCAGCGACCAGAGTCACTGGTGGCAGGGGGCGCCGGGTGCTCGGAGATGCCAGCACCTCATGATCCACTCTCCCCGAGGTGGTCCCCCTTGTCCCCTCTCTCCTGTGCCCCCCTGCTGTCACTTCTAAGCCTCTGTCCCTTGCTGTCCCCTTGCCCCTGGGCTGCCCCATCCCCTCTGCCCCCATGTCCTCCCCTGCCACTCCACCTAGGCTGGTCACCTCTGCCCCATGTCCTCACCCTGTCCTCCCACCCAGTCTTCCGTGTCCCCCTCCTCCTCCCCAGGTCTCCCCTGTGTCCCCGCCACCGCACTCACTGTCCTTCCGCATGCCCACATCGAGGCACTTCTGGAGGCGGCAGGCCTGGCACTGCCGCCGCTTCGCCTTGGTGATGGGGCAGCTCTGGGTGAAGGGGCAGGTGAAGCGGATGCCCTTGTTGATGGAGCGCCTGGAGGGACATGGGCCCAGCCATGAGGCCACGGGGACTGTCACTCTGTCCCCGGGGGGTGGGCAGCAGGGGCTGGGGGACAGGATGTCCTAGGGCAGGGGCCACCTCCAGCCCCCCGGACCCCATCACCACTGTGCCCTGGAGAAGCCAGGTGGCCTGAGCATGGGGTGGCAGCTGTTGTCCTGTCTTGTCCTACCCAGTCCCTGTCCATGGGACCATCTTGTTCCATCCCACCCTGCTGTGTCTTGTCCCAGCCCATTTGTCCCAGCCCGTCGTGTCCCATTTCAGTCCATCTTGTCACATCCCATCCTGTCCCGTCCCATCCCGTCTTGTCCCTCCCCATCCTGTCCTGCCCCATCCCATCTTGTCCCCTTCCTCAGCCTCATCCCACCTTGTCCCTCATCCGGTGCTGCAGAGCAGCCGTGGATCCCCCCGCGGTGGCAGCCCCCACCTGAAGAAGCCCTTGCAGCCCTCACACGTCATGACGTGGAAGTGATACCCGGTGGCACGGTCCCCGCACACAGCACAGACTTTCTCCTCCCTGGGCTCCGCGTCCTCCCCCTCGGGGCCCTGGGGTCCCAGCAGCGGGCAGGGGCTTCTGTCCGCATCTGAGGTGCTTGACATCGATGTGGCCAGGGACGCGGGTGATGGCACCCGAGCAGGGCAACCACAGCAAGGACGGAGCCTGCAGGCCAGGGTGAGTGTGCGGGGTGTGAGCATGTGCACACGCATGTGTGTACACACGGTGCAGCTCCCGCTTGAGCAACACCTGGCACTGTGCCCCGCAGGGCAGCTGCTGCCCCGGCACCGGCTCCTGCGCCCCGTCCCCTACACGTCCCCCAAAAGCACAGTGTCCCACCCACCCCACAGCGTGCTGTCCTCATGCACCCACCTGCCGCTGTGGCCCCTCACCTCGGCCACCACCGAGCCACCACCTGGCACCCTGAAGGTGACCGGTGCCCCTTGGTGCCAGTGCTGGGACCTGGTGTCTGCTGGCGTAGCTGGTGCCCGGTGCTGGCTGCCACAGAGCGCGGGGCCAGCTGGCCCCTGCCCGTCCCCACCGCCGCCTGGCCAGAGCCTGTGGAGTTTGAACCTTGAACTTGAGCGAGGCTGCAGCAGGCGGGGACAGGCAGCATGGGAGGGGCAAGTGGGGACAGGCAGGTGTGGGCATGGCGGGCACAGGGGACAGGCAGACATGGAGGGGACAGGCAGGGGACAGACAGACATGGGGCCTGGCAGGCAGGGGACATGCACATGGCTGCTGGGGGGGTGTCTGAGCAGTGGGGAGACCACGGTGGCAGCCATCCCGCCATTGGTGACCCTGGAGGAAGGTCCCTGTCCCCAGCCACTGCAGTGACACCTGGTCCCAGGACCCTGGGCAGCTCCTGTTGCCCCCCCGCATGTCCCCCTCCACAGCACCTCAGGGGGTGGCAGCAGCCATGGCCCCCCCTGTCCCCTTGGGTGCAGCTCCGCGGGGCGTCAAGGCTCGGGGAGTGGGGTGACACGCGGGGGGGCGGGTTCCCACCCGGCCCCGCCCCCGCGCCCCATTGGCTTCCCGTGGCCGTCACTCAGCTGCGCCCCTATAAAAGCGGTGGCGCGCGCGGGGGACCGCACACCGGGAGCGGCGGCACCGGAGCGGCCATGAGCGAGGTGAGGGGCCGGTGCCGAGCAGAAAAAGGGCTTTTTCCTTTTTTTTTTTAGCAACGGGCCAGGAGAGGAACTGCCCGGGGCGGGGAGGGGGGGCTGGAGGCGGGGGGAGACGCTGGTGGCCGTGGGGGGTCCCCAGCAAAATGGAGTCCGTAATCCTCCGTGGTGCGGGTTTGCTGCCAAGGACCCCGTGTCACCCCCGGGCACCCCCTTCTCTCCACAGCGCAGCCCCCATGAGTCCCCCTCTCTGGCGGAGGCCCCCGGCAGGCAGCAGGAAGGTGAGGACCCCTGACACCGGTGGGGTGCACCCCGCAGGATGCCCTGGCACCGGTGTCACCTCTGTCCCATGCCCTCCAGGGATCCCCGGTGGCTGGGACCCCACTAGCTGCTCCTGTCCCCAGAGCCTCTGGAATCTGTGTCCGTGGAGGGGGGTGTGTGTGTGACACCTGGATGGATGCGGGGACCTGCTCTGTCCTTCCCCTGTCCCTTGGCAGGGTGGCAGGGTGCCACCCTGGGTGCTGGGTGAGTGGGGGGTCAGGGTGCTCACTGGATGCTGGGGTGAGCCTGGGGATGCCAGGCTGTAACCAGGGCAGCCCCTGTCCTGTCCCCCCCCCCTCCCCCCCCTCAGCCAAAGCTGGTGACCCCAAGAAGGAGGAGGAAGAGATCGACATTGACCTGAGCGCGCCCGAGACGGAGAAAGCTGCACTCGCCATCCAGGGCAAATTCCGCCGCTTCCAGAAGCGGAAGAAGGAGTCGGGGCCCTGAGCTGCTCTGGGGTCCTGGGACTCCCTGCCTGCGACGGGCACCCTGCTCTTGCACGTGGGCATGGTCCCATCTTGACCTCTGCCATGCTGGGGCTGCCCCATCCTCTGCGAGCGGGGCTAGGGGGGGCTCAGCCCTTCCCTACCCCTCGCCCACCCCTGAGCCAGGACCCTGGGTGAAGCTGGGGAGCCATCGTGGGGGGAACACAACCAAGTCCTGTGCCCCCTGGAGTGGAGGTGGCCCTTGTGTGAAGGGGTGGCATAAAAATGCCCTTTTTCCTGAGGCAGCCTCCTTTTCCCTGTCCATGGCGATGATGCTGGCTGCTGGGGACACTAAGGGCAGGGGGAACGGGACTGCTGTCCCCTGAGCAAGGGAAGTCCCTGTCCTGTCCCAGGAGGTGCAACACTGCAGGGGTGATGGGTCTTACTGCAGGCTGCAGCCCACCGCAGGAAACCGGGGCTCCCCCTGCACAGTGCTCCCCATCCTCGCACTGTCCCCTCCTCACGCTTCTGTCATTGTCACCATCCCCTGTCCCCTCCTCTGGGGGGGCTTTTAGCATGTGTAAAAAATAAACCATTGAGAAGAGGAGCTGGGGTGGTCTGTGATCTGTGGGAGGCAGTGTGGGGGACAGTCCCTTGCTGGCTGGGACCCCCAGGTCCCCCTTCTCCCCAGGGGAGCAGGTGCAACCCCCTGATAGAAGCAGTCCCAGGGATCTTGGGGGCTGGGCTGTCCCTGCCTGAGGGGTGTGGGTGGCCCCCAGATAAGGGTGGAAGGTTCCCCTGTAGGGATGGGGCCCTTCAGCCAGTGCTTTGGGAATGGCACCCATCACCACTGGGACCTCCTGTCACCCTCCAATTTGGGGTTTTTCCCATGAAATCCCGCTTAATTTATCAACCGCTGGGTCTCAGCCCCTGGAGCTGTGGCCTCATTTCTCATCATGCTGCTCTGTGCAGTGGCAATGAAAGAGGCTGCTGCCTGCTCCTCTTCCTCAGGGGACGAAGGCTTTGCAGTGCCATGGCCCTCCAGGCATCAAAGTTTTGCTCAGGGCTGGCTTTGGCAGTGGTCCCCAACCCCAGCTCCTGCTGCGGCACCACCAAGAGCAGCCACAGGAGGTACCAGCTGATGATGAGAAAGTGCTTTGGGGTGGTTAAACTAAAGCCATTTGGGGGATTTGCAGTGGGATTTCTGTGTGCTCAGATGTGAGGCACCTGTGAGGGCTGGTCCCTGTGGCGCCTGAGGCTGCGGGCGGACCGGGGACAGTGGGACCCGGTGCAGAGCTGTGGCATGTTGGCAGAAATAGCTCCCTGGAAAGAAAAACAGCACCGGTGGCCAAGGGAAAGGCAGGGCCCAGGGGACGTCCTGAGAGCGCTGGGGTTAGGTTCAGCCCCACTTGCTCTGCAGACTTATTAGGGAAAAGACAATTATAGCCCCGGTGATGGTGCAGAGCTGGATGGTGCAGCAGCAGGATGGGGCTGTGCGCTGGCACCAAGTCCTGGGGCAGGAATGCTCTGGCTCCACTCCAGCACGGAGTCAGCCCAGTGCTCCAACTGCCTCCCCACCCCCAGTGCCAGAGCTGTGGTCCATCCATGAGCCCCACTGCCAGGACGATGACAGTCACTGCTGGGTGAACAGGGGACCCCTGCCCGCCCCAGAGAGACTCCTGCCCACTCCATGGCCGTGCCTGGTGCTGTGCACCCAGGGCAGGACTTGAGGCTTGGCCTCTGTGTTAATTGGAGTGAGCTTTAATTAACAGCTGATGGGGATGAGGGGGAAGGTGGCCCTAGGGTGGGGTGTGGCCATAATGGGTGGCCTCAGGGACAGCCCCCACTGGCTGAGGGGGTCCTGGGGTGCCACAAGGTCACCCTTGAGACATCACCTCACCCCTGGGAAACTGTAGCACAGCAGCAGCAATGCCCCTTTCCCTATGGGAGCTGGTGAGTCTCCGTGCAATGAGTTCAAAGTGCTCAGCCCCCAGCCCGCCCCCCCTCAAACAGGGAACAGCGATGAGCCAGGGCAGACGCTGGGCTCCTGGAGATGTGAGTTTTATTAATGGCGCCATGGGGATGACGGGGACATGGACAGGGCGTAGAAAAACACATTGGGGAGCGGCGCCCGGCTCCAGGGTGATGGGCACCGGCAGGTCCTTCAGCCCAGACGAAGCCTCTCCTCCTCCACGAGGCTCCGGCCGATGCAGGGGGCTGGGGGTTACAGGGTGGGAGGGTTAATGCGGGATGGGAGCAGTATGGAGGGGACAGGGCGGGAGCCACCCCACGACATCATTTGGGCTCAGTCGCAGGGAGAGACGAGAAAACGGCCAGAAAAGGAACAACAACAGGGGCCGAGAAACCCTCCTGGAGACTGGTTTTGGGGGGGTGGTGTGTGATGGGGAGAGATGGGTGCAGCACGGTTCCGCAGGGACCCTGCAGGTCCCTGGGGAGGGGGGACCGAGGCAGCCCAGGGGGGACAGAGCCAGAGTTCAGTTGTTGCATCTTCAAATAGAAAAATTACATCAGTGCCCAGGGCTGGGCAGGGCAGCGGTTGCGCAGAGGAAGGTACCAACCAAGGGGCTTTGGGACAGGGTTGGGGGACGCCGAAGCATCCCCGAGGCCAGGGGACCCAGGGCGAGGACCACACCCTGCTCCTCGCTGGGTCCCATGCCATGGGGTGGCTGCTTCCCGGAGCTGGGGGGGCCATGTCCTGGCCCCCCTGCTCCGCTGGTGGCTGGGTGTCAGGTCCCCGAGTTTGGCTTGATGATGTGCATCAGGGCGCTCTTGAGGCTGCCCTTGCTGGGGGAGCGGACGGCAGGTGAGGGGCGGGTGGCCTCAGCGGCCTCCCCCCGCAGCTCCATCTCGATGGTCATGACGACTTTGGGGGGCCGGGTGGCCCCGGCGTCCGCTCCCGCGGTACCTTCCCTGCCCGCTAACCGCTATTTCTTATCCTTGCGGGAGTCCCCTGGGGCTCCCTTGGCTTTCTTCTCGCTCACTGCCTTGGTGCTGCGGCTGTGGTCCAGCATGGCGTAGAGCACGGGTGCCTGTGGGGAGGGGGCAGTGTCAGTGCTGCGGCACCCCCTGACTATGAGGGCTTTGCCCCACAGCCTCTCCTCCCACCCCAAAAGGTGGGAGAGGGAATTGCCCCCACCCCAGCCAGGCTGTTTTGCCCCCCCTAACCCCTTGGTGCTCACCTGCCGGCTGCGCTTGGATGCGTCCTTAGCTGATCGCTGCAGCTTCCCCTTCTCCATGGCACTGCAGTTGGGATGGAAAGGCAAACAGGCAGCTCAGAAAGGCCAACCCCCCCAGCCCCACCCGACAGCCCCGTTTTTGGGTGGTTTTGTCCCAGTTGGGCGGTGGGGCTCACCTCAGCCGTCGCTGCAGGGCTGCCTGCCGCCGCAGCCAGCAGTAGCGGATCAGATAGACGAGGGCCACCACCACGACCACCAGCAGCAGAGCCCCACCAATGATGGAGCCCAGCACGATACCGTAGCGGGTGGGCACTGCGGGGACACCAGTGCCCTGTCAGCCCCCCTGGCCAGAGCTGGGAAATGGAGGTGAGGAGGGGACTGCCAGCACCATACCTTTCTCAAAGACGTAGAGTGTGACTTGGGAGGACTTGCCCACGATGTCAGGGGGGTTCTTGACGTCGCAGGTGAAGGTGCCATTGTCGGTGTAGTCCAGGTTGTGGATGACGATGGAGCCGTCCTTGCGGTGGGGGTTGCCCACCCACTCCATCCGCTCCTTGAAGCTGCCCACGTCATCGATGTAGGGCTGGCCCTTGGCATAGTGGAATATCTAGCGATGGGGACAGACACACGGACATCAGGGTCACAGTGGCTCTGGCCACGGCAGGGCAGCCCCCAGCCCCAAAGTGGAGTGGGTGCTTACGGAGATGCTGTCACGGGAGCCCTCAGCTTGGAAGTGCCATGTGATGGAGATGTCCTCGGAGATCCACTCACTGGACCAGAAGCTGCAGGAGAGGGTGACGTGGGAGCCAACGGTGCCGTGCACCTCCCGCTGCGTGTACACGTGGATGGATGATGTCGGGGATGGCCCTGCCAGGGGGCACAAACTCGTCAGCCCCACAGGGGACCCTGGCATGGGGACGGTGCGCATCACTGGGGCCACCGGCCAGTCTGTGCCCCCGTGCTGGCCCCATGCTCAGCCCCATGCTGTCACCAAAGGGCTTTTGGTAGCCCCAAAGAAAGCACAAGGGCTGGTGGGGGACAGTGGCTTTTTGTGCCCCCGCGGATGCCTTTGCAGGGAGCCTACACCCTGGTGTCCCCATGGCTGGCTCAAAGGCGACCGTGTCCCACTGCCTGGGGACACCAGCAGGGCTGGGTCCAGCACCCAGCACCTGTCACCTGTCCCCAAGGAGGTGGCTATTGCTGGGACTTGCCTTGCAGCCTGGCGACAGGGACCAGGGCATGCCAGCAGATATGGTCCCACAGTATTGCCACTGCCAGTCCCAAAAGCAGATGTGTGGGTGGCCACCAGTCCCATGGCCACCTCCCAGGGGTTTGGAGCCCCCTGGTACCCCCCCCCCAGCATCCAGGATGAGGACTTTCAGACCAGCAGTCCTGGTCCCCTGTCCCTGTCCCCAGCTTACCCAGTGCCCAGAGGAGCCCAGCAAGGAGGAGGAGGAGGCTGCCGCTGCCCCTGGCACCCTGTGACATGGTGGCTGCCTGTCACCAGCCGGCTCCGAGCCTCATGGAGGGCTGGCGGTGCACGGGGCCCGGCGGTGTGCTGAAGGGTGCCGGTGGGACGGGGGCTGAGGTTTAAGAGCAGGCAGCCCCGAACGATGCCGGCGGTGCTCCGGCCTTGGGCCAATGGGCGCCGGGCAGCCGGGGCGGTGGGGGGCCAGGGGGTGCTGGCTGCCCTGTGCTGAAAGGGGGCATTTAGTTTGGCCATGGGCGAGGAGGGGGAAGCATGTGGTGGGGGTGCTGGGCACACAGCGCCCTTTGTCCAGCCACATTCCCGCTCGAAGCGGAGGCGGCTCAGCAGGAATGTGGCTGGAGCCAGAGGGCACTGGCACATGGCTGCGGTGCACAGTTGGTCCCAGGGATGGACCCACCTGGCAGGGCTTGGGGGTCTCACGGTGACAGAGCTGCAGGCTGCCAGCATGTCCCCTCCGGTGCCAGCTGCCTGCACCCCCAGGCGCAGCCCCCGGCTCCGGTGCTGCAGGGGGGGGCTCCCCAGCCAGCACTGCCAGCTCCGGCCCAGCATGCTCCTAGCAGCCTCTGCTCCAGCTCCATTTTGGGGTGAAAACACAGCTTTGAGGGGCCAGTGATGGACCAAGGCCTACCCCTCCCTGTGGGGCGAAGAGCCAGGGACCACCAAAGTGCCACTTTTCACACCGTGGCCTCCTGGCTGTTTTACCACCAGCTGAGGAGCAGGTTGTGTTTTTTGGGGAAAAGCTCCGAAGTGGGGTTTTCCTCAGGCGGCTTTTGGTGCAGACAGCTTGCGCTGGGGAGGGGGGGACAGGGATGGGGCTGGGACCAGGGCCTGGGCCGGGGTTGGGGACTGGGATGGGGGCAGGGATGTGGATGTGGATGAGGATGGGGCCAGGACATGCCCAGGAGCTGCGAGATTTCCCTGCTTTGATGTCGTGCAGCTGCGGGCAGAAGGTCCCGGTGGGCTGGGAAGCCCGTGCCCGTGCCCTTGCCCTAGCAGCGCTGGGGAGGGGCAGGGGGGGACCGGCAGCTCTGGGGATAACGGGGAGCTGGGGTAACAGCTCTGCAGGGCAACGGGAACCCCCGGCGGGGTGGAACGGGCAGCGGGGGGTAACGGGCAGCCGCTGGGGGGAACCGGGACTAACGGGCACCCCCGGGCGACAGCGCCGGAAGTGCGTCACGGCCGCTTCCGGCGATCGGGGCGCTCCAAGATGGCGGCGCTGGCGTTGAGGTGACTTCCGGGGGGGGCCGAGCCGGGCGCCGTGGTGGGACTCGTGGCCCCCGGAGCGGCTCCGCGGCGCCGTGGGTGGACGGGTCGGCTGTCCCATCCCGGCGGGGCCGGGTGGCGCCGCTCGGCCGTGCCGCGGTGCTGCTGGCGGGGACAGCCCGGCAGGGAGGGGCGTCACGGGGCTGGGGGCGTCACGGGGCCGGGGGCGCCCCGGAGCCGCGCACGGAGCCCCGGTTGGCCCAGGCTGGGACACGGGCTCCTGCCCCCGGCCAGGCCGTGGGGAAAGGCCCCCGGTGCGGGAACGGGCCGCGCCGCCCCACCCACGCCAGCCCCAGGGCCCGGTCCCTCCCGGTCCCGTCCCTGCGCTCGGGCGCAGCCGTTTCCCTGCGGCTCCGGAGCGCCGGTGCAGTGTGGCTTGTCCCTCGATGTGTTCGGGGCGGAGGACGGGGCCCACGACCCCGCGCTTGCCGCCCCCCGCCCTGCTGGCAGCCGGTGAGGCCTCTGCCTCGGCCGCAGCGAGCCCCCGGGGCGCGGGTGCTGAGGTGCGGGCCTGGGGCAGAGCAGGAGCCTGGACGCCCCCGGGCTGCGGCGGCGGTACCGAGGCCTGAGCGCTCGGTGGGCTGCGGGCCAGGCTGGCGGTTTGCTGGGCCAGGGAAAGGCAGCCCTGTGCCTTCCTGCACCCTGTGTGCAGCCTCTGCCCAGCCCTCGCTCCTGTGGCTTTGATGGCCTTGACTGGGTGGACAAAGCCCATGTTAGCACCCAGCCAGGGCTGGGGGGTGTCCCCTGCCTCACAGGGCAGCCCACCAGCTTTTAGGAGTGCTGCCTCACAGCAGCTCCCCTGCCTCACAGGAGTCCCACCAGCTGAGTAGGAGCTCAGTGGGCCCCTGCAGGAGTGTGCTCTGCTATGCCTGTGGTGCTGAGCAGCAGGGGGGAAGGGTATTGTGTTTGCTTGGCCTGAAGGTGCCTCTTCCCATCTACCACCCCCACTGCAAAGTTTTGTGCTTTCTTGAGGCTGTGAGCATCCCCCTTCCCAGCCACTGTTTCTGACGTTCTCCTCTTTGATATCAGCCTGGAGATGGCATTTGGGATTTCATTCTCTTAAAATATTCTCTTTCTAGCAGCAGTTGGAGCTGTCACGCTTTTGTGGAAAGCTCTTTGTTGCGTGTGCGGGTTTGTTTAAAGGCAGGATCTGCCGGCAGCGGGAGAGGCGGGGGGCTCCCATACCAGGCGCCCCGCAGCTGCTGCTTGAAAAAGAAGAGAGAAGGCACTTGTTCTGGTTTGGAGCCTGCACCTGATAACTTCATCTCATGTCTGCATCTGCTTGTCAGATAAAAAAGCATATATAATCACTTCTCATTTGCTTTCTCCATGGCAAAATCTGAGTGATTTTTATAGACCTGTCTTGCAGGATAAATGTTAATGATGTCTATCGATGTGACACTGAGCTGATGCTGTCCCCCGCTACTCCCAAAATTCTCCTCTTGAGCTAAGGAGCTGTGTGGTTGGGTGTGTGCAGCTGGGTGTTTATGAATCTCTCTCGTTTGAGTTGCTGCTTTACACTTGTCCTTCTCCAGCCCTGTGCGAGCAGCTGGGCTCTGTGAAGTCCCCAAAAAGTAGTACTGTCTGGTGGCCCCCCTAGTCTTTGCATCCTCTTTGGGCGTGGGGCAGGGTGGGAGCTGGCTGGGATGCTGTGGGAAGCTCTCGGCTGGGGTCCAGAGGATCCTCTTTTAGGGCTAATTCTTTTTAAAAAAACATGTTTATCAGTGATCTGGAAGAAAATGCAAGTTAATGGAGGAAGAGCTGGGAAAGATGCAATAACTTAGGGAATGATAAATAATTAAGAGGACAGGTTCTTGGTACAGAGTGACCTTGATTGCTTAGCTGGAGGGCTGTGTTTTGTAAGCAGTAGGCGTTCCACTGAAGCAAGATGTAATGCTTTGCATCTTACAAAAAATATTAAAATTGAGCCAAGAAGATGGGGAGTTCTTGCTGGGGAGTTTAGCTTTGAAAAAATGCAAACACGTTGTGGATTTTATTCTTGTTTTGAATTGTGTGAGATTCAAAGCCAGCCTTCCCTCTTCCATTGCCTCAGTCCTGAGGAGAGGTATGGAGTGGCTTCTGTGCAGAGAGAGATTAAACAGATCGGGCCTTTTAACCTGGAAAAGAGGACTGAAGGGGGGCGTGAGTGAGGTGTATAAATCATTAATGGTCTGTGGGTAGAGATTTATTGTTCACCTCCTTTCCCCTGCCCAGGAACTGGGAGATGGTGGCTGGCCCGTCTGGTCTGGGGGGCTTGGGACAAGCAGGGAGCAGGTTCTCTGTGTCTGACTAAGCTGTGAGAATTTGTGTGGAAAGCTGGCGGGGGTCTGGAGGTGGCAATGTGATTTCATGGTGGAAAAGGCCACTTGTTATGGACCGAAACCCTCTGGCTTGGGAAGTGCATGAGCTGTGCAGGGTGCTCCCCCTGCGCAGTTTCCTGAGACTTTTCTTTGGGGATCCATTGTCAGATGCTTTTGGTTGTGATGGTGGGCTTGGTGGAGGTTTGGCTGGGCTCAGCCCCTGCTGTGTCCTCATGAAGCTCTCGACCAGCTGTCAGGCTGTGCTTCAGAGAGGGTGCTGATAGACTCAAGACAGTTCAAAGAGGGTTTTCTAGTGGAAATGTTGCACTGCAGCATGGAGTGGATTCTGCATTGCCAAAAATTCATGCACCCAGCCGGGATGCCTTCCTAAAAACCTGCTGTGTTTCAAGTCTAGCCTTTGAACACAAGGGAGGAATTTGAAAGGAAACGTCCTAATGATCATTTACACAGGAACTTGGAGTGGTTAATAATAATGACTTTTGTTTTGCATTTACACCTGGCGAAGAGCTGACCTCCAGATGTTCTTCCTTCCACGTCCTTGAGACTGGCTGCAAGACAACTGAAGAGCAGCAGAGCTTCGTTTATCTACTGCTGTTAATGAAACAGCAGGAGATGCTGGTACAGATGCTTGTGCATTTGAGAAGATTAATTAGTGTTTGTCGCTGTGCTGCAGATGAGCATGTCAGACGTTATTGCACACCTTGTTCTCGTCGTCCTCCTGACGAAGGAAAGGCAGCGGTGCCTGTTATGCTTTGTCCTGGAGAGCAGCAGGCACTGCAGATTCCAGCCCGCATCTGCAGACACTCGAGCTGCCCTGGGCTGGGGGCCTGTTCCTTCCCATCCTGGAGAGATGCCATTGAATGTCAGAGTTGCAGTTGCTACAATTGCTCTGCAGAGAGCGGCTCCCACTCCTTTGGGCACCACAAAATCCCTTTTCACCTCCTGCCCCAAGCCTCGGTGCAGCTGAAATGCTGCCTGCGCTGGACTGTGACAGAGACCTCCCATCTTGCCGGTGCTTGGAGCTTAACGAATGGCAGTGGTGAAATGCTGTGATGAGGCTGAGTGTTTGGAGGAAGGGGAGGCGATGTCTTCATCTCGAATGCACGGAGAGCAGTGGCCTGGACTAGCTCTTCCCTTGTAGCTCGGCAGATGTGCCTGGTGCCACCCGCCCTGATAATTGCTGTAGTGAGAGTGAAAAATGAACTGCCTCCGTGTAGCTGTGAGCTTAGAGTGCTGTTTATGTCTGACTTACAAAGTGTTATAGCTGAGCAGACTAATTACAGGGTGTCATAAAGAACGAACCCCTGGGCAGAATCTACAGACTCTAGTATAGTAGATCTCAGTGTAGGTGAGAGAAGATTTGTTGAGGAACAGCCCAGATTCTCTCATATAAAGATTGATTTTAAGATACGAAGTGGCGGATCCCCTGCCCAGCTGCATCTTGCTGGCATTTGCAGGTGTTTATTTGGCACTCACAAAGCCTTTCTGTCTTCTCTTGCAGATGTGTTGGTCAGCGGTGCCTGCTGGCTCGGCTTGGTCCCAGCCTTTCTGTGAGACAGTGAGTCCAGGATTTTATTGAGAGTAACAGGATTAAGTTCTTCCCCAAGGGATCCCATCTGAGGCTTTGGTGTGCTCCATCGGCTTAGTAATTCTGGTCAATCAGTGCCATGTGTTGGCTGGGCATCTACCACCTCACGCCACCGTGAAAGCACAGCCTATTTATGAGGGGGCTGGGGCTTGTGGATGAGGATGAATGGAGAGCCTGGCTGGCTGCTGAGGGGGGCCTGGGTCTCTCACGGGGGCAGCAGTACCCCTGTCACCCCTCCGTGCTGCTCTGCATGACAGCGTTGCACCTGAGGAGAGCTGGGAGCCACAGAAACTCTCTTGTTCCTGTGCCTCCTGCTGCTGGGCTTAAGGAGAAATAGTTATTTTCTGCTAAATTGGGCTGTAAGTGTAATTGCTGTGTAATCTTGGGATTGTTAAATTACAAGCTCTTTATTTGGTACAGTGTGCAATTACTGTGGCAGTAAAGAGCAGGTTGCATGTTATCAGTATTATATAACGTGTTATCTGATATCCTGATTTGGGTGGTGCTGGGGGTGGGGGATGGGGGGTGGCTCAGCTCTGCTGGCTGGGTGGATTCCAGTGCAGCAGCTTCCCATCCTGCATGTTGTTGTTATTCACTCGGGAGAGCTGGCAGCAATCCTCTCCTCACCTGGCTCCACGCACAGCTGGGGCCTTCTTTGTGCTGCTGTAGTCAAGGTCAGCCAGGAGCTCATGTCCTGCAGGATGGAAAGCTGCTGCCCGGTGGAGCAGGCAGTGGTAAACCACTGTCCATCTCCCTGCACCTCCTGTATCCTCTTCTTTTGCAGTGTAGTCCCGATGGGAACAACAGCCAAGGAGGAGATGGCCCGCTTCTGGGAAAAGAACACCAAGTCCAATCGTCCCTTGTCCCCTCACATCACCATTTACAAGTAAGAGCCTCTTGGCCTCCTCAGCTTCTCACTGGCACACTCTAGGCTCTGGCATGCAGCAGCTCCATACCTGGAGGCACCCTTAGGTGGGAGGGCTGTGGACGTCTCCACTGTCACTTCAGACAGAGGACGGGAAGACCCTCTGCATTG
Source organism: Falco rusticolus (assembly GCF_015220075.1). Classification (NCBI taxonomy): domain Eukaryota; kingdom Metazoa; phylum Chordata; class Aves; order Falconiformes; family Falconidae; genus Falco; species Falco rusticolus. The sequence continues at coordinate 188,259 of NC_051205.1, read as the reverse complement.
TGCTGTGATCTGTCTGAGCTGTGCGTGGGGAATCACAGTCTCCCCCACAGAGCTGGTGACACTCGCTGTTTTCGGACGGGGTGTTGCAGAGGGGTACAGTGTCCCTCAGAGCCATGCCTCGGGGTGCTTGGGCAGGGCAGCATTTTGTTGAAAGGCAGCTGCCTCCGCAGAGAGCAGTTGCGTAGAATGGCGTGTCCCACTGTGGAGCTGGCGGTCGCCAAGGGCAGACACAGGAGGCCAACTCTGGGCTCTGGTTCCCTCCTCAGAGAGCTGACTGCTTCTTTGGGGCCACCTCTGTCACTTTTCCAGGTTCTCTCATTTATGCCCAAACCCTGCTGTTATTCCTAAACTGCAGGAGCCTTACAGTCTTCTCCTGCTTCATCTCCCTTTAAGCTTTCTCAGCAGACGCCCTTCTCCTTCTCAAACCCGTGCCAGTGGCATTTGCCATTCCCAAGCTGCCTCTGCAAATTCCCCCATCTCTCCCCTTTTGCTCTGGCTGGATTCCTTGAATAACTCTGAGTGCAGAAATACCCGCCCAGCAGCACAGAGCTGTCTAGGAATAGACGGACTGTGCTTTGTCCTGCAGCCTCAGAGGTCTTCCTGGTGCTGTGCCCTGTTTTGCTGACAAGGTTGGTTGTTTTGCAGGTGGTCCCTGCCCATGGCGATGTCCATCACGCACCGGGGCACTGGCGTTGCGCTGAGCTTAGGTGCGTGCATCTCCCACCCGCTCGTGGCGACGGAGGGCGAGGGCTGCAGAAGGGAACACCCCTCTGATTCAGAGATGTGACTCCAGATGGTTTTCTCCCCTCTGTCCCCAGCTTCAGCAACAGGTTTTCTTCTGGGAAACCTGCGCTTTGTTCTCTGCCTTTCTCCATCCCCTAAATATCTCCCTGTCCCCATTTCTCTGTCCCTGAGTCCTCTTGGGGTGCGAGTGGCTCCAGTCCTGCAGAGGCAGCGATGCTCCCCTGTATGTAAAAGCCTTTGAAGCCTTTGCAGCACTTAGCTTGGCCTGGCTGCTTTCTTCTGGGCCTCCCCCAGTCTGGAAAAAGGCTGACCAGCTGCTCTAGTTCTCAGCCCTTCTCTTCCGTGGCGGTTTTTTGCTGGTTTATCCTTACAGGAGACACTGTGTGAGGGAAAGGCAGATGGGCAGGCAGAGCTGGGAGAATTTTGTTAGCACAGGTGGGGTTTTTCAGCTTCCTGGGAGTGGCTGCTGTGTTCCCTGAGATGCCAGTGGGGGAGAAGGCAGCACCAGCAGCAAAACTCCCCCCAGCTGTTTTGACCCTCCAGTTATGTTTGCATGGTTTGACTAAGTGATAGCACATCTAACTGTGAGAGGCCGTTTTATTTCCATTAATGCCCTCTCATGGCAGCAGGAAGGTGCTTCTCTGGTAGCTCCCTGTTGCATGGGGGGAGGCGGGTTGGTGTTTGCAGAAGATCAGAGTGTGAAGGGACTCAGAAAAGATGTGCAGAACTGAGGACTTATGCTCACTCGACAGAGTGAGAGGGAGCAGCGAGGGCTGCAGCCTGCCCTCAGCCAGGCCTCCCGTGAGGGCCTGGGAGTTGGGCTTCAAGAGAAGGGCACCCACGTTCCCTCCTGCTCCTATACAGTGCAGCCCTGGTGAGAGCTTGGCTTTGCTGCTCCCAGGCCAGCCACCTTACGCCCAGCTCTGCCTCATGAAGAGTGGCATGAATCCTCTGCAGGAGAGCAGCTGACAGCTGCCCACTCTGAGCGCAGCAAGGTGACTTTGCCTGCATGCACACTGTGAGCCCAGCTGGCTCCTGGGGTGGCTGTGTGCTTGCTCCGTGCCCAAATCCAGAGCATTGCGTGGCAGCTGTGCTGGCATCACCCCACTTTGGGATCTTATCACCAGGAGCTTGGGACGTGCCTGGCCCACGGGCTGCAGTCCCCATCCAGCTTGCTCTCAGGTGGGCCAAACTGGCAGGTTCACTGTTGCCTTTCCGCTCTGATGTACCACCTGCCGGCGGGGGAATCGTCCCCTTCTTAGGCTGATCGAGCAGGAAGGAACATCACTTTGTCATCCACAGCTCAGCAGCCAGAAGGAGGGAGAAGTGTTCAACTCTTCTCTGTCAAGGCCTTAATTTACAGGAGCCTCTGACTTCCTGTGCTTCTTGCAAGGCGAACACAAAGGCCATTGAGGAGATAAGTGGCTGAGTGAGGAAGCAGCTGGTTGACTTGTGCTGCCAGCACTGGCCCCAGCCAAGGCGCTCAAGCTAGCGTGCTGCAGTGTAATCAGGCGCTATTGAGCGGAGGGTGAATCGCGACTTGGCTGACTGCTGGCTGCAATCGTTCCCATTCTTTTGGCACCATCTGGATATACCCTCTTGGCGTAGAAATGGGGAGGAGAAGCTGCTACAGCTCCTGCAGTTAGCACAGCCACACATGTCAGACTGCCTCTTTGCTGGTTCCCTCGCTGGTCCCCACTGAAGCAGCCTGGCTAGATTGCTGCCCATGTTGGTGGCTGGCAGCAGAAGGCTTTCTGTCCCGAGATGGGATTTTTGCTGAAGAGCTGCCGCCTTATGTTTTCCAAACTTAATTGTCCTTTAACCTCAAATTTGGGCTGGTTTGGCTGTAATTGCATGAGCTCACACCAGTTTGGGTGTTGTATGAGTAATGCAGGACCCAGGTTCAAGGCGTTGTTGCCCCAGTTTGAGTCCTCAGCACCCCCCGCAGGGTATGTTTTCACAGTGCTGCCAGATGGGCAAACCCTTCTCCCTCCTCCTTCCTCTACAGGCCTTCAGTGAGCTGATGGTGATTCAGGCCATGTCACCAAACCAGAGACACAAAGGTGGCCTGGGGCTCTGCAGGCAGTGAGGGGTTGGAAACGCTTATGCTGGCTTGACGTGCAGGCTTTGTCTTTCTCAGGAGTCTCCCTCTTTGGTCTGGCTGCCCTCCTGCTCCCAGAACAATTTCCCCACTACCTGGCCATGGTGAAGTCGCTCAGCCTGGGGCCTGCTCTGATCTACTCTGCTAAGTTCGCTCTGACTTTTCCCTTCTCCTACCACACCTGGAATGGAATCCGACACCTTGTGAGTAGCTTCCACGGGGGCCAGGGGTGTAAGGGAAGGGAAGCATCTGCTGGCTGCGGGAGCGCTGGCTGCAGTGTCCAGGAAGGTGTCCTTGGAAATGGGAATTACTCACCTCAAGTGCTTCAGAACCTCGGCGCTATTTTTGGGTACATTTAAATTGCAAAGAGCATTGCTATGCTGGTACTTCACAGGCTGGCACAGCTGGGTGAAGCATCCCCCCATGTCTCCTTGGCTGTGGGAGATGGACGAGAAGCAGCAAGAGCAGTGTTACAGCCAGGGGACACGTCCACGGAGCTGCGGGCTCAAGCCTTGCAGAGGTGCCATCCATTGCTCATTATCTCACCCTTGTCACACAGCCATTGTGCTGTGATCTTCCAAGAGCTTTAATGATCACAGAAGATGTGTGGCAGAGGATTGGAGACAGTGTTGCCTGCGCAGAAACTAACCTGTGACATTTGCCCTGGGCTGAAGTGAGGAACAAGCAGCTCCATTCAGCTGAGCTTCCTGTGTTTGATGAAGGAGGGGGAGCCGGAATGCTGAGAGTTTCTTGCTGGGAACAGGACAAAACGTGCTGCTTTTTGTAGTTGATTGTGGTTTCTGTAGCTCCAGATAGGTTAGGTTCTACGGGAGCAAATTGCAAAGGCAGCTGGCCCAGAGCATGACATGATCCTTCTGCTCTGGGCGGGGGGAGCATCACATGCGGAGCCATGCTGCAGATGTGAGCTCACGCTGCAGGCAGTGATGGCTCCCAGTGTTTCCAGTGTGGAAACACGGGGCTTGAGCACTGTTGGATGTTTTATCTCATACCCGAGAGCAGCCATTCTGAGGTGCCTGTGTCCGAGTGCCAGGAGGCTGAGCCGTTGGGGTGAACAACAGCCATGTGCTGCGAGAGGAGCCCCCTCTGTGGGTCCTCGGGGCAGATGGTGGCCAGCCAGCAGTGCTGCCAGTGCTCGTTATCTGCTTGTTAAGCACCTGCCCTCAGATGAGATCTTGGAGCATGGGGCTTGTAGCTGGCTGAGCCCTGCTCGCTCACGGAGATGCTGTTGGGCAAAGGGAGCAGCCATAAGCGGCTGCTGGTTCAGAGCGTCGTGAGTTGAATGCGTGCTGAAGTCTCTGACTGCACGTATATAACAGGATGCCAATTAAACTGTCTGAGCAGGAAACCTGCGGCGTTGGCCCTCAGCTGCACGCGGCAGCACAACCTGTTGATGACAGAAGGGCAGTCAGCAGGGAGCAAGTTTGTTTTAGTGCCTCTGCCCCAGGTGCTTCATGCTTAGAGCCCTGGGGGCTTGTTGGCAGGCTGGGAGGAGGTGTGCATCCCCCAGGCTGCCCTCAGCCACCCCACTTTCACTTGGCCAGTCAGGTGGGAGGTCCAAACCCGCCTACGATACCTGGGAACCAAGGACACCCAGCTCCAGAGTGCTGTTCCAGCATCCCTCCCTGCCATCCGGGCTCAGTCTGGGCTCCACGGCTCACAGTGTACCCAGGCCCATATGCAGAGGTGTTGGGGGGCTGAGGCTCATCCCCACCCGCTCGGATGTTAGCACTGCCTTAGATCTGCAGCTCGCGCCGTGCTTTATAACCTATTTCTGTCAGCAGGAGAGAAGCAAGAGGAGAGCAGCTGCCACTTTTGAAGTGAACATGGTGTGCTGTGGCTGCTGGGGATTAAGGAGAGCTCATGGGTGGCTTTCCTGATAGATGCTGGGGTTTGGTAGCGAGAAAGCTTCATCTGGCACAGTGCACACATGCCTGCACCCAGGGAGACCCATGCCCGCCTGTTGACCCGCAGCAATGGATGCTTGTAGTTCCCTTCAGTCTGTACCTGGTGATCTAATGGCTGGTTTTAGGGTAGTCTCGCATGCGTCTGACACATCCCCATCAGGGACCGTCCCAGCCCTCTTGAAATTAACCCTGCTGTGTCTCTTCTCTCCTGCAGGCATGGGACATGGGGAAGGGGTTCAAGATCCCCCAGGTCAACCAGTCTGGGGTGCTGGTCCTGATCTTGACCCTGCTCTCCTCTGCGGGCCTCGCGGCGATGTGAAGGTACCTCCCCACTGATGGCCTCCCTGTTTTTTGGAAGATTTGCTCCATCCTGGCCCACCTCAAGATGTGTGTGGAGAGGGAGGCGGGAGGACAGGTTCTCTAGTAACTACAAATCTTTGGGGAAGGTGGTGCTTCCCCTCCTCACAAATCTCATGGATGATCAAGAGCTGCTTTACATTAGCCCGGGTGATGTGCTAACCTCTGAGTGGTGGGGGGACAGGCTGGGCTGTCTCCTGCCATGCCAACATGCCCCAGCAGCCACAGAAAGCCAGGCACAAATTAACAGCCGATCCTGGCATGTTCAGTTGCTCGCAGAGAGCTGCCTGGCTTCTTCCAGGCAAACTCCAGGGCATTTCTTTTCTCTGCTCTGTCCCCAGGCTTGAGACAATGCTGAATCTGTGTCCCTGCAGGTCCGAGTGGGCTTGGGGATGGCTGGTTGTGTATGTGTAGGCCCAGCGCAGGACAAGCATCTCCATTGAGGCAGCCTGTGCCAGGGCAGGGAGAGCAGGCGGTGCTGCCAACGCTGGCACCCATGAGGGGAATGGGTGATTGGTGCCCTCCAAGTGCCACACTGGCCGCAGGACTCTGCACTTTCTGAGCCCAGCAGTAAGCAACCAGCTGGGGTGGGGTGCTCAGACCTGCAGAGGTTCAATCTCTACTCGTTATCCTTGAAGATGATGACAGTCAGCTTTGGGGCCCTGGAGCCCCTGCCAGTGAAAAACATCCGATTTTCCCGTTAGGCAGTTGCTCTGTCCCTGGGGCAATGGGAGGGACGTGGTTTTCTAGTCGCATGTTGCCACCAGCTCATTGCAGCACTTGCCACTTGTCCACCTTTGCAATAAAGCAGCCTTCATCCTTCACACTGAGCCACTGAGTTTGGCGTCTGTGCTCAATGCATCACCGAGGCGAGGTCGGCCAGGAAGGGGTGTTTTGCTCTGAGATCCAGGGAGCTGCCACTTCCCAGAGTATCCCAGCAATGGAAAAACAAACTGTTTCCAGCCTTTAGAGGCAGGTGTAGTGCCTGACCTTTGGAGCTAGCAGGTATGGGGTTGACTTCTCTGAAATGCTGCCAGCCTGGCAGAAAGGCATTTCCTACCTGGAGTGTGATTGGTTGTGCTGGTACAAACACCTGAGCGAGGTCCAGGAGTTTTTTGCTCCAATTGGCCAATTTTTTGCATTTGCCACTGGGAGCAAAGCTTTGCAAGAGGATGCTCCCCGTCAGGAGCTTTGTCCTGCATTTCCGTCCCAGCAAAGGTCTTGGCTCTGTTTCAGGAAAGATCCTCCTTCCCATTCATATCACCAACCAGCAAAATGTCGGCTTTATGGGGAACGTCTGCTCTCCTCATCAGGCTTTGATGGAGACCCGAAGTGACAGGAGGGGAGCCAGTCCAATTACATGCTCCAAGCTCCCTTGCACAGGCCAGGCTTGTTTCCATGCGACTGCTTTTACTTCCACCACCAATCTGAGCCCCATCCCTCCTGCTCGCTCAGCTCCTCTCCCTGCCTGCTGTACCTAGCAAATCTGCCACTCCTTTAATTAGCAGAAGGCATCACAACCCTGAGGGGACATGCAACCTCAGAGATGAGAAATCATGAAGGAGGAAAAACTGTCTGCTGTCAGCGTGGCAGAGGGAGACAACTTACTGCTGAATCCTGTTCGGTGCAGCCGCATGCCCCAGCAGGATTGAGCTGCTCCTGGGCGAAAAAAAATACGTTTTAGCTTTAAACCAATTACTTCCTACAGTTGCTAAAATGGCTTTTATTTAGAACCCACTTCTGCTTGCTAATGAGCTATTCTGTTGTGTGTGCCAGCTGCTAACGAAGTTAGACTTCACTGCGTCTCTTGGCTGCGCTTTGCAGACTTTACTGCTTATCTCTACGTGGCTCACCTTCTGTGAGCCAGCAGCATGGCCCTGTGGCTGGGGCAGATGGGGCGCGAAGCCAGGACTGCTGCTCTTCCCCTGATGACAGCGGTTAAGGAATGGATGAGACCAGCCCGTAGCGGTGGGCTTTCTGCTGCTCAGCGCGGGGGGAGGCCCGCTGAGCTGTGAGCAGCTCCAGGCCTGTGGCTGGTCCCACATTTCCAGCACGAGACCCTGCTAAACAGGGTGGGCTGAGATACAAGCCAGGGAGGGCACCGTGCCTGACACTGAAGCACCGCCCCGCCCGGACCTACCTGGGGCTCTGCCCTGATCTCCTGAAACCAAACACCGGGATTGATTTTTGTTTATTATTTTTTATTTTTAAGCCTGTATTTTTCCAGTTGCCATGAAAACACAAGCATGGGCCACAGGGTGCTGTCCCACTCTTGGCCTCACTCAGGGGTCTTTCACGTGTTCCCCTTCCTGACCCTTAGGGGTGAAAACCTGCAGTGCTTCCTCTGGGACCAGCTTCTCCCCATCCTGCAGGAGGTGATGCCCTGAGCCTGGGGGATCTGCCCCGCTCCCCCCCGGGCTCAGCACAGCCCCCCTGCCGGCAGCGGAGCCCTGCGGTGGGGTGGCTTGCCCAGGACTAGCCTCCCTTGGAGCAGAGTGGATCAAGGCTGGGATTTTGGGCGAGCTGGCATCCCTGCATCAGAGGTCTGTCACAGCAAGCTGGTGGGAACACGGGGTTTGTCCCTCAGGCTTGGCCTGCTGGCAGCAAGGCTACCGCACAGCTTGGGGCTCCAGGGACATGTCCGTCTTCAGCCAGACCTCTGTGCAGCCGGGAGAGCGGTGCCGTGGCTCCTGCTCCAGGGCCAGACAGCTCCTGCGGTGTCCAAAGAGGCCCAGCAGGCTGGACGCCCAGCCTCCCTTGGGAGTGCTCCTTGGCGGTTCGCTTGCCTGACCGAGGCTCTTAGGGCTGCGCAAGGCAGAAGTGTGCTGTGCTCGTGGTGCAAAGAAGGGGACGGGGGGCAGTGGGGGAAGGGGGGCGAACGGACCGGGCAGAAATGCTGGATCAGGGCGGGGGGGGGTGGTGTGTCTGGAGCAGCCCCCTCTGCTGTGGAGGGGTTTGCTGCAGGGCTGGGCTTTGTGCTGGGCTCACCGTGGCACTTGGGGCTGGTCACCCTGGGGACGAGGCACCGTTGCTGCAGACCCTAGGGAAAAGCAGGGAGTGGAAAAGGGGTGTTGGGGCGTCCGGGAATCCCTCTGCATCAGGACGGCCCCTGTTCTGGGATGCTTTTCTCTGGGAGTGGCGGCTTGTGAGCTCCTCCTGCCGGCACAGCGGCGGTGGCCCCGGCACCTTCCCGCAGCAGGGGGACGAGCCCGGGTATGGGGGGAAGCGGGGGGGTCCCGTCCCGAGAACAAGGGCAAACGGCGGCCCAAGCACTGGACGCTGCCTCTTTGTACAAAACACCCCCGAAATCTGCACATGGCCGGTCCCCAGCCCTGGAAACCCTCTCCCAGCGTTTGCTTCCTGCAGCGCAGGGACCACCGTGACTTGCTTGTGACAGACCCCACCGGGGGTGGGCATGGGAGCCCCAGTGGGCACCATGCCAGTCCCCCGGGAAGGGGCACCTACCTGCTCCCGTGATCTCCGTCCCGATGCTGCTGCGGCGCAGTCAGGGCCGTGGGTCCTGGAGCTGCTGTAGCCGAGTGGGAGGTCAGGTCAGCCTGGCCGGGGAGGCCTCGGTGGCACGTCCCAGGTGCCCACGATGTGCCCCACGGGGAGGCCTGGGAGGAAGAGGAGGGGCAGAGTGGGCCCTGGTGAGGGTGTTGGGGCCTCCAGGGAGCCCCCACTGCTACCCCCGTAGCACCTCTCCACCTGAGAGCGGGGCACGGGGGGGAGCAGGTGCCCCTGGTCATCGGTGACAGCGCGGAGCCCTCCCACAGCAAGGGCGGCTGGGGAGGGTGGGGTGGGTGTATGGCCGGGTGTCCTGGGGAGGGGTCTAGGCCACAGCTGAGGGGGGTCCCAGGGGGTGACGGAGGTGCAGGCTGGGGTTGGGGGGCTCCCAGGGGTCCCGGGTGGTTGGGGCCAGGGCTGAGGGGTGGTCGCAGGGGGTCTCAGGCGTGCAGGCTGGAGTTGGGGGGGGTCCCGGTGGCCCAAGCCAGGGCTGAGGGGGGTCCCTGGTGGTCGGGGCTGGGGCTGAGCGGGGTCCCAGGGGGTCCCGGAGGTGCAGGCTGGGGTTGGAGGGGTCCCAGGGGCCGGGCCCGGGGCGGGCAGCCCGGGGGTCTCCGCCGGCTGGGCTGGGCCGGGCCCGCCACGCTTCCGCAGGGGGAGGGGCCGCCGCGGGCCGCGCGCGCCGTCTCATGGCAACCCCAACTCGTGACCTGGGGCCGCGCGCGCCCCCTGGCGGCCGCGACGGGCGCTGCCGGGGCCCGGGCCCGGGGGCGGGACCCGTGACGTCACGGCACCTGCCCTGCGGCGGGTGCCGGTGCCGGTGCCGGTGCCGGTGCACGGCGGGCGGGAGGGGCCCGGGCTGGGGCCGGAGGGGCGGCGGGGCCAGGGCAGGGGCCGGTCAGGGGGCTCAGGCCGCGCCGGCTCTGGCCGAGGTGGGGCTGGGGTCGGGCTTAGGGGTCAAGGTCAGAGACGGGGGTTGGAGCTGTGGCGGGCCAGGACTGCCGGCGGGGCAGAGGACCAGGCTCGGCCAGGGCAGCCCCCCGCCCACGGGCCCTCCCCCACTAGCAGCTCTGGGGCAGGTGTGGGGCTCGAGTCAGCGGTAGCGATGGGGGCGAGCACCCGCGGGAGGGTTACCATGGGGGTCAGAACTGACGCGAGGCTTGGGGTCATCGCTAGGTAAGGTGAGGGTTAGTGTGGGGTGTCGGGGTCACTGTGGAGGTCGCGGCAGCCTCTGGGTGAGTCAGGCTGGGGTCAGGTTCAGGCTTATGGGCTGCACTGGCACAGGGTCAGGGTTAAGGCTGGGGTGCAGGCACCCTGGTATGGGCACCTGTGCTGTTTGGGACCACCCTCGCCCCCTGCTCGAAGCTCTGACCCCCACCTGCTGGGGGGGGCCGGGGGCTGCGGCAGCTGCATCCTGGCTCCTGCCAGACCTGCCAGCAGCCATGGCTCCCCAGCATGTACCAGCTTGTCCGGCATGGGGCACTCGTGGCCACGTGGCAGCGTGCCCTGGCAGCAGCCCCAGAAAGCACCCATGGGTGCTGCGGGGTTGTGTCAGCAGCATCCGCACAGGGACACCAGGATAGGTACTGCTGGGAACGTGCCAGGTGCCACCACTGTGGCGTTACAGGACCCATCCCGGGATGAGCTTCCCTCCGTCACGCCGGTGAATCGGTGCTGACGATTCCCTCGGACCTTCCCAAACACGATGCTGGTGCCAGCAGCTGCCTCCTCCCCGGGCTGCCCAGCTGGGGATGGGTGAGACATGACAGGACAGCACTGTATTCACTTTAATTTATTTCTTTTCGTTTTTTCTTGTTCCAAACTGCAAATCCTGGTGCCAATGGCATCTCATCTCGAATAACACCCAATTGCTGAAGCCAATGTGGGGGCGCTGGCAGCGCCGGGCCAGAGGCAGGAGGCTGCTGGGCAGCCAGTTTGGGCGATTCGGGGCTGCCGCGTCCCTGCTTGACACCGAGGGGACGGGCTGGAGAGAAATAAATATTGCTGCGCTAGCAAGGGATGCCTCCGGGAGCAGGGCTGGGAGCTGCCCTGAAAGCCGGGCTGTGGCTGGTGGGGGTGGGGGACACATACAAAAAAAGGGGCCAAAAAAAAAAAAGAAAACCAACAAGACTGATGAACCCAAACGAAGTTTGCTTGAAGCCGGGGCTGTTTCAGGGGGGAGGAGAGAGCTGGATTCCTGACTTCAATTTGCACGGCGAGCCCTGGCGGCACAGCCCTGCGCCGCTTGGTGCCGGACCCCGGCGGTGCTGCTGGCTCTGGGCTGGTGGTCGCTCCCCCAGTGGAGCCGAATCGGGGGTGGACACGGGGCCGGTGTGGGGGTTACAATGCTGGGCAGGTGACTTGGTGCCGCATGCCTTCATTGCACATGAGAGCGGCCGCCCGCTCATCACCGTCGCTGTGCTGGCACTGCATGTAGCTGATGCCATGGGGCGAGTAGCTGTGGTGAGTGCAGACGTTGCAGGCGCGGGTCATGGTGCCACCTGTGCTGCTCCTGCAGGCAGAGGGGAACCCCAGCAGCTCCCATCAGTGCTCAGCAGTGCCTGGTGGCACCCCTCGGTGCTCATGGATGCTCAGCAGTGCCCCATTGTCACCCTGCTGGTTTCTATCACTGCCATCCAGTGCCTGGTGGCACTCACCAGCATCTGTTGGTGCCCATCAGCTCCCTATGGCACCCATCAGTACCTGATGGCACCTACCAGTGCTCACTGGGTCCATGAGTACCTTGCAGTTCCTAGTGGTACCTATCAGCACCCAGTGCCGCCCATTGGTGCCCATCCGTGCCTGTTAGTTCCCAGCATTTTCTGGTGGTACCCATAGGTGACCCGCAGTGGCCATTAGCGCCAGCAGTGCCCACAGGTGCCCATAGGTCCCCAGTAATGCCCAGTGATGCCCATCAGTGGCCCATGGCACCCACCAGTGCCCACTGGCCCTGTGTCCATCCTGTGCCCCTCACCTGCAGTCACTGCAGGTCCGCTGGCACTCCTTCCGACGGTAGCGGCAGATCAGCGCCCAGATGAGGAGCCCAAGCAGGCTGAGGAGCAGGAGGGAACCCAGGATGGAGCCCACGATGATGCCTGCCTGCCTTCCTCCTGCCGCGGGAGCACAGCCTGTCACTGCCGGCTTCCCTGCCGGCTGCCCACTGGTCACCATGCCCCTGGTGGCACCCTGGCATGCAAAGCCAGTCCCCAGTGGCACCCTGGCACGCAGAGCCAGCCCCTGCCTGTGCAGACCCCCTCAGCTGTGGCACTTACTTGGTGAAGGGCTGAGGTTGAGCTGGCACACAGAGTAGCCCACACGGTTGGTGACGCGGCACTGGTAGATGCCGGCATGCACCTCCGACAGGCTGCGGATTAACAGGTCGCCAGGAGCTCGTCCTGCAGCATGGAGAGACAGCCCGGTCAGCCCAACCCTATCGGCACCCGCACTCTGGACACGGGTGCACAGCGACATGGGTGCGTACAGACATGGACACCCACCAACACATGCACTCACACCTCACCCAGGAGCATCCCCCACACCCAGCAGAGCCCCCCCCCCCCAGGTAAGCACCAGCACCCACCTTGGATGGTGCCTGAGGGCAGGCGTCCCCCGCCGTAGCCATCAGCCAGCTTGGCCCACTGGTAGGCAAGCGGGGAGGTGCCCCCCCGGCTGTAGCACCGCAGCAGGATGCTGCTCCCTTCTATCAGCTCCCCCTCGGTCCAGCACTGTGGGGTGACTGGCTTCTCTGCAGGGAGAGGGACATCTTCACTGCTAGGGCCACTGGGGGGGTCACCTGGGGTGCCCAGAAGGGGGCACATGGGAGCAGGGTGGGTGGGTGGCGGGGGGGACTCACCTTGCACAGTGACGATGACCTCGTGCACAGCCACGGTGTTTTTCTTCACCCGGCACTGGTAGGTGCCAGTGTCGGAGACCTGCAGGTCAGCCAGGCGGATGGAGGCGTCGTACTGGCTGGGGTCATTTTGCACAAAAGCCACCCGGTCCTGGAGCCCCGAGCCACTGCCGTAGTTGACGTGGTGGTCCTGGTAGGACAGGAACTGGGGGGGGCAAGCAGAGAGACTGGGCAGGGCTGGTCCGGGCGGGGGGACCCGGGGCTGTCAGCTTGGGAGGGAAATGCACCGCCCGGCACCCGCCTCTGCCTGTTCCTTCCCTGCCCTACCAGACCCTGCTTAGTCCTTCCCTGACCCGCCTGGTCCTTCCCAGCCCAGCACACCCAGACCCTGCTGGCTCTGCCTGCCCTACCCAGACCTTCCCCTCCCCTGCCAGACTTTGCCTGTCCTGCCTGCTCTGCTGGGCTTTGGTCCTTCCAAACCCTGGCTGCTCTGCCAGCTCCTTCCTTGCCCTGCCAGACCTTGCCTGTCCTGCCTGCTCAGCTGGGCTCCATCTGGTCCATCCCAGCCATGCCTGCCCTGCCTGCATGGTGGGACAGCAGTTGCTGGGGCAAGTGACACTCACCACATTCTCGGGGCCAGTCCGCTCGGGTGTGATCTGGATCCACTCGATGCCCACACCCTGGGGACCGTTGTCTTCAGGCTCGAGGACATAGGGGCAGCCCAGTTTCACTGAGTCGCCCTTGGCCAGGTACAGCACCTCCCGGCCCTTGCTGTTGATCCTGACGGCCAGGAGCAGAGCTGGGGAGAGAACAGCACCCATTGCACCAGCTAGGGAGCACACAGGCACCCCAAACCTGTGCCCCAGTGCACCCTGACCCCACACCTGACAGCACCCAGCCTGTGGGGAGCAGGAATAGGGCAGGGACCTGTCTGTCAGGATCAGGCACCCACAGGGGCTGGGCATCCTGGTGGGCTTGAGCACCCATCAGGGCTGGCACCGTCTGGGTCCTGTGAAGCTGTGTTGGGGACAAAGGGACATGGCAGGGTCAATGCCACCTGCCTGGCTCTGGCCAACAGGGGTGGGTGTTGGGGCAGGAGCAGTCCTGGCTGCAGGTGCTCTGCTGACCATGGGGTGCATCCAGCACCCTGGGGTGCCCCGTGGCTGGGCAGGGACTCCCTCCATCCTCGGTGACATTGCTGCAGGAGTGGGTCCAAGTGCAGGGATCCATCAACGCCTACCTGGCATGAGACCCAGGAGCAGGAGCAGGCTGGCGCCGTGCCCTGCCATGACGCTGCAGCCGTGCCGTGCCAGTGAGGAGGAGCGGGAGCGGAGGCTCCGAGGCGACAAGGCAGCCAGCCCGTGCGGGGCTGCTTTTACATGCTGGGCTGGGGCGCTCCTCCCTGTGGGGTGGATGCCTTTGGGATGACTGAGTGGCTCCAAGCTGTGCGTGAGTGATGCCGCCCTGCTCCACTCCCTACCCGGTAATTAAGCATCGCCATGGTATGGGCTACCATCGAGCCAGACCCAGGCTGGGGGCCACTGCAGGCAGTGCAGGCAGGGAGCACCAGCACACCCAGGGGCATCTGGAGCAGCGATCCAGGGGGCCGTGGACACCACAGCACCCAGTGGCTGGTACGCTAGTGTGGGTACTGATGGGATGAGTGTGCCTGGTGGGACTCTGCAGTCCTGGGTGCCTGGGACTCTGCGGGAGCAGCCCAAGCATGGCTGAGCACCACAGCTACATGGAAGTGCCAGCTTCGCCCCATGCAGGTCCCAAAAAGATTTTGGTCTTGGAGCAGGACTTGGGGCATTTGGAAGAGCTTAAAGGTGTGGTTTGACCATGAGCTTAAGCTCTTGCAGATCCCTCCTCTGGTCCTGCCCCCTCAGCAAACGAGCATGTGGGAACTGCAGCACCCACCAAGCCTGTGCCGGTGGCACTGCTGAAATGCAGTGCAGAGACCTGGCTGGTGCTCCAGGCCATGGCACACTGCACAGGGACACTGTGGCATGGCAACAAGAGGGGCAGCACATCCTGGACCACGCTCAGCACAGCGCAGGGGACAAGCAGTGTGGCTGGAGGAGCCTGGGACAGACAAAGGGGAGGAACAGAGTGGCTGAAACCGGCTGGAATCTGAGGGCAAGAGTTGGGGACAGGGATGCTCAGCAGGGATGCAGGAGTTTGGGATGGGGATGTTTAGCTGTGGGTGCTGGGTGCCACACCGGGGATGCTCAGCTGGTAGACAGCCCTAGCTATGGGCACTCTTCATGCCTGCATCCATTGGAGGGGGTGAGCCCCCACACCGGGCTGCTCTGGTGCTGTGGGCCAGGTCAGGGCCCATGTCCAGCTCACCTGTGCCCTGCCCTGCAGCACTGCTTGGCCATGCTAGTGCTTTCCACACCTTTCCACACCACGACTGCCCCAGCCGGCTGGGCAACACCACCCAGCCGGTCCCAAACAGTACCCGGGGCCAAGAGCTGCTCCATTTACTGGCCCCAAGCTGAGCTCACTGCTGCCAGTTAACCCTTACTGGCCCTGTGCTGGGAACTGGGGCCGAGTCTGGCACGTGTTTTGCCGCGTCTGTGATTTCAGGGCCCCCTGTGCACGGTCTGGCCCCAGGGCAGCACCGAGGCGTTGAGGGATGCCGCCTGCCGGGGCTGCTCCCGCATGGCAGGGTCTGTTCCTGCCATGACGGGGCTGTGGCTCACTGTGGCTCGGGGCTCCTTCCTGGCGTGGTGCTGGCTCCCCAGCCTGACTCCTGCATTCCTTGGTGCAAGGAGGTCTAACTCATGCACAAAGGGTGGGGAAGCCACTCCACCCTGGCTGGTGGCCCACCGGTGGTCACAGCGCCCTGCAGCTGGTGTGGTGGCTTTGAAACCCTCCAGGCTGAGCCTGGCCTAGAACAAGGCTGTGGCTGCCTGGCCAAGGTGGTGACCGAGAGCAGCACGGCCGGCGCGTGGCCGCTGGGGACTGGGGATGGACAGCCCAGCCTAGCAGAGAGCACTGCACATGCTTTGTGGGCCAGGCACCAGTGCCGAGGCCCCAGGGGCCCCGGAGAGCTTGGCAGCCCTGGGGGCTTCCTCAGGGTTGGGGTCAGGTCTGAGGTGGCAGATGCAGGCAGAGCCGGTGACACGATTCAGCCCCTGCCCCAGAAGGGACAGCGCAGCCCCACAGCACCTGGCTCCATCACACCACGGGGACGAGGACAAGGAAGGGATAACAAAAGGCTATGGCATTTTTTCCTCGCTATTTACCCAACCCAAGAGACTCAGTGTTCACAGCAGAGTCCTCCGAGCTGTCCCCCTGCCCTGGGCAGTCTCACCTTTGCCAGCTCTCCTTATTTTTCAGCTGCTCTGACAATTAATCAGAGCCACTCCTACAGGATCCCAGCCCTCTGAAACTGCCAGTCTCTATCCAAATGGATTTTAAATGTTTGCATCATGCTTCGGTCTCTTTGCTTTGCCCCTGAAGAAGGCCACTGCCGCAGGGCCTGGAGGTGACACCTCGGTGAGAAGGTGGCACTGCCACGGCTGATGCAGCTGTGGGCAGCCAGGGCTGTGCGTGTAGAAAAGAGCTTGCCTGGCTCATGGGGACCCCACCTGAGCCACCCCGCGCAGGCTGAGAGCACCCCTGCCGGTTCGGTGATACCAAGCTGCACTGAGGCCTGGGGATGCTCCTGGCCCCTCTAAGGACATGGGCCACCTCTGACAGCTTTCTGCCAGTGGATGTGGGGAGGTGGGCAAGGGGCAACCTCCATCCCAGGAGTGGACAGTGAGCCTTTGGGCTACTCCACTCCCAAGGGCAGCTCCTGGCCCGCAAACCTGAGACGAGAGAAGGTCGAAAGATACCATCTGCTCCACAAACATCTTTGTTCCTCTGTAGAAAATTTAGCCTTAGAAAATGGGAACCCCTAAGTTGCTGGGGAACATGAGCTCTGCTCCTTGTGGGACTGAGCCTGGCCAGGGGCTGCGCTTGCTCGGCTCAGGGCCCTTCGCTCCACCTGGGCGCAGTACTTCTCAGGGATGCCAGAGGCTCTGTGGAGGAAAAAAAATCATCAGGCACCCTGTGCTACACCGGAGCCAAGCTTTAGGACTGTGGCCCCGGAGTGGATCTTGTTTGATGAGGATGCAAAGGAACCTGTGAGGTGGGAAGTCAGGAAGGACTTTGGGACATGCAGTGAACCAGGGAAGTAAATGGCTGCTGGCAGCACATCACCTGAGCTCCCGCATCTTCTGCTGCTTGAACTGGGTGATACGCTGGCTGCGCTGGTGGGCCTCCTCCTCAAGCCGCTGGCACTCCTCAAAGGCAGCCACCCGCTCCTGTGCCAGCTGCTGCTGACGCTCCCGCATCTGGCGCTGGATATCACTAGCATAGGCAAGCTGCAGACCTGCCCTCCGTGCTTCCTCTGCCTTCTCCTTCTCCATCTGCTCCTTCTGGGCCCTGCAAGAGAGCTCAGGGCAGATGAAAGGCCCCACTCCAGCCCTGGCACGTGCCAATACCTGCCTGCAGGGCCTTGGCCAGCACCAGACCCACCGGCTGCGCTGACTTGTTGCTGGGAGCCCCCACGGCAGCCCCCCTACCGCCATGTCACCCATCCTTTGGCCCTATTTTGCAAGGCAGGGCCCAGCCGTCTCGCCAGTGAGCTCCTAGCACCATCCTCCTCACCTGAGGAACTTCTCAAACTCGTGGCGGTCCCGCTGCACGTGCATGGCCATGCTGTGCTCCCGCTGGGCAATCTGCTCCAGGCGGCTCTGCTTCAGCATCTGGTTCATCTCAGCCCTTCTCTGTGCCACCTCCTTCTCCTTGCGCCGCCACTCTCGCTCAGCAGCCTCTTGGCTGCGCTTGGCCCTCAGTGCGTCCTGCCAAAGGGGGACAGTGGTGACCCGGAGGGGTTGTGGAGGATTTAACCTCAGGGGGAGCTATGGGAGCACTTGACTGGGGTTTTGCCTCTCTCCCCTTGCCATGGCCAGCATTGCTTTAGAACCTCACCTAGCTCCAGGTGCTGGTCCAGACCTGCAACACCCCAGTAGACCTATCACATCCAGGGGAGCTTCCACTTTGCTGGGGTGGTGGCAAGTGAGCCAGCATGGGAGCACGTGGCATGTCAACAAGCCGCTCACCTGCTCTGCCTGATGGTCCCGGGCCCTCTCGTGCATGGCTCTCAATTGTGCCATCTCCTTCTCCTTCTCCCAACGGATCCTCTCCTGCTCAGCTTCAACCTCAGCCTCACGCTCCTGCAATGGACAGAGCCTTGTGGCTGCTCCCTGTGGCACCTCTGCTGCCTGATGAACCTATGCCAGTGCCACATGCACTCAATCCCATTACCATTTTCTGCCTCTGGTACTCGAGCACCCGCTTGTCTGCCATCCTCTCCAGCTCCCGCTGCTCCTCCTTGCATCTCTGGTTCTCATCGTTGATGCGTTTAATCTCAGCCTGGATCTTCTTCTGTTGCTCCTGTCTTCGCTCCAAGTCCTGAAAGAGGGTCAGAGGGTGACAGGGTAAAGCGCTGCAGCACAAAGCTCTCCCGCTGCTCCTCCCCATGTGCCTTTCTGAGGGCCCAGAAGCACGCTTGGGGCAAGGGAAGGCTCAGCAGCTCAGGTCACTTTCTGAGGATGGCTTAGCTTCTGCCCCAGAGCTTTAATTCTGCCAGGTGTTGTCTCCACACACCAAGCCTGACTTAGCCAGCACTGGGTCGCCCTTCCGACAACGTGAAAACCTAACTCCAGTCTCCCCTGCTCCCTGGCACCTCGCTGGTCGCACCTGCAGGTCCTCCGTCTTCAGCTTCTCCAGGTACTCCAGCAGCTGCTGTGCCTCCTGCTCCCGTTGCTTGGCTCTCAGAGCCCGCTCCTCTGCATTCTGCTCCATCTGTTTCACAAGCTCCTGCCTCCCTCTGGAAAGAAGAAAGCAGAAGGGTTCCCTCTGGCTCTGTCACACTCCCAGAAGCAGAAATGCTGGCACAGACATCAGGTGGTGTGTCTGCTGCCTCATGCTGCCCAGTCCATCCGCAGTGACCGGGAGCTGCGGAGTGAAGCCAGCAGCCGGAGGATACCCTAGCTTTGGCACAAGGCCTGGGAAGGGGACAGATGCCTCTGCAGGGAAGAGGGGCCCTTCTGCAAACCTGACCAGCTCCTGCTTCCTCTTGCGCTCCAGTTCCTCCTGCATCTCATCAGCCTTTTTCCTCTCCACCTCCATCATCTTGGCCAGGCGCTTGTCTTCTTCCTCCAGCTCTTTTGTGATGAGCTGCTTCTCGAGGATCTGCGTGTCACGGATCATGTGGCACTTGGCACCAAGGATCAGCTGTGGGGACAGCAGGTCTCCCTGGTCTCTGAGCCAGAGCTGGCAGCAGCAGCAGGGACAGACACACAGATGAGGAGGGGGGAAAGGGGAGAAGAGGAAGACCCTGGGTAGCAGCAAGTGGAGCGGGGTTTAGGTCTAGAGTAGCTAGGTGAAGTTCACGGGGGCTCTCAGCAGTCTGTCCACACAGGCAGCTCAGGCAGGTCTTGATGCAGGCAGGAGGCCCTGTGGGGCTGGGTGATGTATGGGAGCCTCTGGTCCTACCTCATTGAACTCCTTGATCTCATCTTCCTGCTCCATGCGCATCCTGCTTGCCCGCTGCAGCAGGTGCTGGGCCCGCTCCCGTGCTGCTTCCTCCAGCTCACTCGGCTTCCCTGTCTGCTGCTGCAGGATGGCCTTCTGCTTCGCCGCACTTTTGCGTGCGCTCACCGCCTCCTGAAGGGACAGGTAGGGCTGCTGAAAGCCAGACACCCTCCTGGGGCAGCCCTGCAAGGCTGAGCCTGCCCGAGGGTGCTGTGGGGCTGTCTGACTCACGAGGGGCACACTCCAGCACTGCCAGGGTCACCATGGGCTGGGGGAACAATCAGTGTGGGACTGCTGGATGCAACCAGCGTGGGATTTCTTCCCCATCCACAGACCAGTCAAACCCAAGGGAACCTGCACGGCCATTCCTGGGCTGTGGGTCAGTGGAGACCCAAGAAGCGCAGCCATGCTGCCTCCCCTGCACGCTGCCCTGGCGGCAATGGGCACACCAAAATGAGGGCAAAGAAGGGATGAAGGTGGTGGCCCCTGAGCAGAGCTCCAGGGACAGCCCCAGCTGTCGCATCTCTGACCTACAAAGTTGGCTCTACCTGGATGCATCCACCTCCACCCACAGCCTGAGACCTGTCGGCAAGCAGGGAAAGAAGGAGCAGGAGGGGAAATGCCTACGAGAACGGCTTCCTTCTCCGCTTTGAGGGCTGCCAGCTTGGCCTCACGCTGCTCCGTGGTCAGGACTCGAGCTGCTGCTTTAATGCGCTGGAAATCCTCCTGACCGATAATAAGGGATGCTACTGGCTTCTCTGCAGGGATGCTGTTGGTATGGGGAAGAGGGCACAGAGAGAAAGCAGTCAGTGGCATGGAGTCTCCAACAGCTCCCTCCATTCCCTGCCCTCCCTGGGCTGCCCACACTGGGGGAAGCAGGAGCGGCTCCACAACCAGGAGTCACCTGAGAGCAATGCAGGAAGCACCTGAGCTGTGGGGACCTGACTCTCCTGGACAGAGGGGAGGAAGAAACAGAAAGTGCAGTGAAAGTGGCATTGTGCTGTGATGCAGGGGGAGAGGATCTTCAGCAGGGTAGCCAGGGACCTCCCAGGAAAACCCCAAAATATTCAGCATGGCCCTGGTCAGCCCCAATAAAAAATGCTGAAAGTATTTCAGTCCGACTCGGCCTTCCCAGCACTCATTTGGGGAAAATTCTGACCACTGCCCTCACTCCTTTTCCAGCGGGACATGATTCTCATCCCTGGCCCCCCAGACTGACTATCGCTGCTCTTGCTTGTCCAGACAAAATGTTCTGTCTGGACAGATTTTGGGGAGCAGGAGCTGCCTTTTCACTCTGTTTAATGACACTCAACTTGCTTAGGCTCCAGATCTGCACAGCACAGCTTGACTTTGGCTCTGCTGCCCCAGGAATCCACCCGGCACGAGACAATGAAACACCACACTGCCCCAAACATGGAGCACCGTCTCCCCTCCCAGCACTGGCAGGTGTCCCTCCAGCCATCACCCTGGCTTTGTGGACACTGCAGAGCCACAAACTCTGCCCGTGACTCATGCTGTGGTTTAGAGGAAATCACCAAAGCTCTTGGTGCCCCCATTTCCCCACTTGTAAAAATGTGGATAATAATACAGGGCTGTTTTCCAGAGGAGTTGTAAGGAGTTAATTACTCTTTGTATTACTCAGATACCATGGTGACGCGTGTGGTGTAGGAGCGTATATTAACAAAATGCATAGAGCACTTTGAAGATGTTCAGGGCTAAGAATTTACTCATTACTATTGTGTGTCACCTTTCATCCACCCTTGTGAATATGAACAGATACCTGCATAATGATCGTTCAAGAGCTGCATCACAGCATCGGATTCCAGGACGCTTTAAAGAATGGTTAATGGTCACAACGGCACTAGTAAATGTAATGATACAGTGGCCACTGCTTTAGTCGCCCCAGTGTTTGGGTGACCAGCCTGGGATGTCTAGGGCCTGATTTTCAGGAATTAAACCGGCATGAATGGTTTCCATCAGCTTCAGCTGGAGCTGCAGCCACGCGACACATCTGCAAATTGGCCCTCAGCTTCAGCAGCAGGGGCAAATAAGAACATGAACATATAAAACCAGGTACCAGCGTCAAAAGCCTGAACCAGTGCCGCTGTGCCATTTCACTCTCCACAAAACCCAAACTCAAGCCATCCGCAGGGCGGGTGTCACGTTTTACGGGGTGTAAGAGCATTACACAGAGGTTGAAAACAGGAAGCAAAGATGAATCTTGCACCAAACGACAACTACAAGGAAAATTTAGGGAGGTTAAAATGAAGCTAAATTGGAGCTGGCCAGGATAATGGCCCTATTGTCTATGTGCTGGAGGCTTTTAATGAAGTGTAGTAATTAGGGCCAGAGTTCTTGCAGTTCAGTCTTGTTTATAAAACTTCCCTGTAGAGAAACACACAGCTGCCACTGTGCAGGGGCTGTGGGTGATGCTCCACTACCTTTCTCACACGGGGCTTTTGGGTAACAGGGCACAGGAGGCAGCATCTGATATGTGACGGAGGCAGGTGCCACCCTGTGGGGCTGTTCAGCCCAGAAGGAGCTTTTCTGTCTTCTGAGAAGGTTTTATTTTGCTAATTACTGGTTCTTACAATGATTCAGTGCCTCTTGTCAAATGCCTAGTGCTTGCTGGCTTCATTGCTGCCCAAGCCAGGCATATCAGAGCACTGCTGCCCGTCCCTCCTCCTCTAAGATGTCCTGGCTAGTGGCAGGACAAGCTCTGTGCACTGGGATGGTGCTGTGGCAGACACACAGGACCCCAAAATCTCTTCAGAGCTGCTACTCAGGCACAGACTTACATGAGGTCACGGATTAAGTCCTTGGTGATGAGACGGGTGGTCTCGGGCTTGTGCCCACCAGTGGGTGACACTTTTGGGGCAGTCTGCACATCCTGAAGGATCACAACAGGGCTGCTGAAGCACGGCTGCTGCAGGCTCTACAAGAAAGGATGGCGTTTACTCTGGCTTTCCTGCCACCAGCCCATGCCTGGCTCTCTGCCCCCGGCTCCTAGACACAGAAGTGCTCTGGCACGAGAGGCCGCAGGTTCCCCTGAGCTCTGACAAAGCCTCTCACACCACCAAGACCACTGACATCAGGGCATGGGAAGGGTTTTTCCCTGGCAGCCCCAGTTCTGAAGGCCTGATGAGGACAGCAGGAAAACCAAAAATACCCCTGCAGCACTGGTTTTACTATAAAAATCTGGGTGTTAGTCTCTCACCCGGATGTGAAGCAAACATGAGCTGCCAGCTGCTTGCTCAGGGCGAGACTTCACAAATGCTCAAGCATCACCTCAGCTACCTTGAGCTGATGGCAGCTGGCCCCTGCCCCACTCCTCACCATGGCCACTGGCACCTCTGTCCTGCTGAGCCCCACGGACTCAGGAAAAACTGGGTGGAAACCAACACAGGCTGATCCAAACTCAGTGGGAGCTGGGAGGGGGGTCCTGGGGAAGGAGAAGCAGGGGCAGCTTGAGGGCTGGCCTTGCAGGACGATCAACCCACAGACAGCACTGGGCAAAAACCAGTCCTCCCAGTACAGCCTGAACTGGTTCGGGTCCCTTTGCCTGAGCCGTGGCTGCCACCTAGTGAAGTGTCACCTAGCTGTGGGGTGACTTGGGACGCTCTGCATCCCCCAGGCAGGGTGGGCACTGGCTGCCCCCAGAGGGGTGGGAGCAGGTGAGGGGTGTCCCAAACACGCATGGTGCCCCCTCCACCACCCCCCACCCCCACCCCCCGCCTCTGATCAGGCCACAGAGTCTTTGATAACAGGGGCGGGCATCCTGTCCACCCCAGGGTGAAGGTGGACAACCCGAAGCGTTTCGGAGCAACTCTGCAGAACAAACCTCCAGCAGCTGAGCAGGACAGTCCCCAGCCAGGAGATGGGAGCCCAGCAGGGCAGTTTGGCTTCCCAAGCCCAGGGGCGCTTCCCCGAGCCCAACCACAGTGTAGGCGTTCCCAGCGAAATCCTCACCCGGGTCGGGGAACCACAAGAGCTAATCTAAGGTACACACAGATGTGTGGTTTCCCTTGGACTTCTATTTACTAGTTCAGCTTTAAAATCTTAAGCGACTGCTGAAACAGATCCTACAGCTGGCCAGGCACGGAGCAGCTCCCTGGGAACTTGCTGCAGGCAATATTTCCATTTCACAGGTCTGCATTATTTCTATTTTACAGGTCTGAGGGCCCTGAAGTACAGGGTCTCTCGCAGCCCAGCATGGCAGATGCTGGAGCAGCTTCTGAATCACTGTGGGCCCAAAGCGTGAGCTGTTGAATTAAAAGCTTTAGCACTGAAACACCCAAGCAAACAAAGGTGATAGTGTTACTCACTGCAGCAAGGCCACACATCCCCAAAGCCAGGAGAACTCCTTGGACTAGACTTGGATTAGGCTCAGGGAATTCAATTAACACCCAGATGAGCGTCATGACATTTTTATCTAACTGCCTTGAAGGCCTCCAAGGAAATGGATCATAAACCTGCCCAGGGCTCCTTGGCTCGCAGGGCGTCCGAGGCACACGGACCCGGCAGTCCCAGGGCAGGCTGCTTGCTGGGAGTGCTCCCGACCGCCTGCCCCACGAGGCAAACCATCCGCACAGCCTCCAGTTGGGAGCGGAGGTAATCTTCGTTACACATTTCCTTCCTCTCCTCTGAAAAGCCAAAGGGATTTGGCAAGTCTCTTTGAACATATTTGTTTCAAGTGAACAGGCCCAGGAGAGGAAACGACAGCCACAAACGCCCCCTGCCACAGAGGAACAAGCCCCTTGAACACAGCGCGGCTCCCTCATGGCAGCCCCAGCAGAGACCCCCAGTGTTTCATCAGCCCAAGAGACAGTGAGCGTGAGATAGGCCAGAGTCCAGCGGTGTCTAACCTGGCCCGTATGTCATAACCTGTGTCAAAGACGACACGAAGGGTGGGGAGAGCCAACAGCTGGAGCCACGAACTCAGCCTGCCACAGGGAGAGCACCTGGGAGTCGATAAAGGAGGTGGAGGAAGCAGCAGCAGGGGAAAGACACACAAAACGTCACCCTTCCCTGGAAAATACCATCACCCGCCTCAGTGACAGTGGCTGTGGCTCTCCTGTGGGAGCTGGGGACAGCTGAGGGACGAGCATGGAGGAAGCGAGTCTTTTCCTTACAAGACCGGAGAGGAAAGAGCTGTTGCTCTCTGTTTATCCCCTCTCTCAGTGGCCAGGGCATCCAGCCAGAAGGTCAGAGACCTGCTGCAATTCTGCCTCGTCTCCAAGGGGACTGATTTCGTAGCTCACTGATGAAAGCCTAAATATGCTGGCAATGATCGCTCTGGAAGCTTCCAGCCCCTGCTCCAAGGGCTCTCTGTCCCACATGAAATAACCACTGTCTAATGCACAGACCCCGTAAGGCCGGCTCCTCTCCTTTACCAGGGCGTCTCACCTCCCAAGCTTCTTTTGTCTCACTAATTAACTAATTGCTCCGTGAAAAGTGGATGCCTGTGGCATCAAGGAGGACAGTTACGCACAGCCCCCGGTCTGGTGGCCCTGGCACGCTCCCAGGAGGCACGGGTGGGGGTGGCACGCTCCCAGAAGGAACCGCATGTTGGGAACCCGCAGTGGGGCGAGGAATTCAGGGCGCAGAGGTGGCAGGGCCCAGGCAGGGCTGGCCAAGGGTGTGACAGCATCCCTCACCCGGCAGGTATGGAAAACAGAACATGGAGGCAACGTGGTGGAGAAGCGCCTCCAGTGAGCAAGCCAGCATGAGCTGGGGGGCTGAGGCCCTGGGAGCCCCCTGCCTGGGGCGTGCCTGGGGAGCACCGGGCAGGGCCCCAGCGCCACGGTGCGCTGGGTGGGACAGAGCTGGCTCCGGCCTGGTGAGGTCCCGGGCACCCCGACCCCCTCCGTGGCCCTGCGCAGTGCAGGGGGTCGGGCAGCCGGCGGTGGCCCCACGGTATCCCGGCCGCCTTACCTGGCGCTCCCTGAGCGTCCCGTCCCGGCGGCGCGGCTGGCTGGGGGCCCGGCGGGGCAGGGGGGCCGGGCCCGGTGCACCGGAGCTGGCCGTGCTCACCATCCCGCTCCGCTCGTCAACCGCCGCTCGTCGCCATGGCAACCGCGCCCCCCCCCCCCCCCGCGCTCCCCTGGAAACGGGGGCGGGGCGCTCCCGAGCGCGCGCAGGGGGCGGGGCCGAAGGCCGCGCTCGGCTGCGGAGGGGGCGCTCTATGGTGCGGGGCGCGTGCCCGGGCACGCCCCGCACGCACACCCGCGGCCTCATGCGCGTTCACGCCGGCCCCGCCCTTCCCCGCCGGCCCCGCCCCTCCCCGGGGCACGGCTGCCGCCATGCCGTGATGCAACGCAGGGGGGGTCCCCACCCCGGGGTGCCCCCTCGCCCAGAGGCCCTGTACCCTGGCGGGAGCCCCCGGCTTAGCCCAGCCCCCTCCCCGCATCAGGACCCTCCAGGCGTAGAAAGAAGAGCCGTTTATTGTGGCACGGGGGGGTGCCCCCCCCCCGGCAGCAGGGCTGGGGGGGCACCACGGCCCCAAGGCACTGGGGGTGTGTGGGTGCAGTGTCATGGGGGGGCAGCGCAGCAGCTCCCCGCCTGCACCCAGCCAAATAATAATAAAAAGAAGACTTTGGTCCCGGAAATACTGGCAGGGGGGCAAGTGCCCAGGCCAGGGGGCACCCGGCTGGTCCCCGTGGCAGGTGTTAAGGCAGTTTGGGGGCCAGCCCTGGGGTGCCCCTGGCAGGCAGGGCCCGGGGCAGCTGCGCCGGGGGCAGCTGGGGGGGTCGGCGCAGGCGCTTAGAGGATCTGGCGGGGCATGCCGTAGCCCGTCATGCCGGCCTGCGAGGCGCCCCGGTTGGTGCCCATCTGCAGCCCGATGACGCTCTGCCCCTCCTTCAGCTTGTCCTCAGAGAAGACGCGACGGTTCTCCTGCGACTTCCTGCAGGCACGACAGGTGTCAGCGTCCCTGTGGGACCCCGCTGCCCAGCACACCCCCACAGCACCCATGACCTACTTGGGGAACCAGTTGGGGTCTCCCACGAAGAGCCCGTCGCCCTTGGCCACAGCCAGGCTGCCCAGGTTCATCAGGGTCCTTTGCACGCACGCCATGTTCTTCCCTGCAAGGCCCCAGGCAGGCTCAGCTCCATCCCCGTCCCGCCCCTACCCTGACCCCGCTGCGCCCACCCAACCACTCACCTTCCCAGAGGTCCACGGTCTGGAAGATGTCTGTGGCAGCAATGCCGTAGCGCTCAGCCGCCTGCAGAAACTGCGAGATCTGCTCCATCTGCTTGAAGGCCATGGCGGATGCCTGGATCTTGGCCACTGGCCCCTGGCCCCGTGGGTGCAGGCTGTTGATGAGCCGACACAGCACCTGGCCATGGGGGGAGCCGCGGGTCAGGGGGTGCAGAGCAGCCCCCTGCCCCAGCCGGCCCCGGGGGTACTCACGGTGCCGTCCTTCAGCCACTGCTGGAAGCCATCCCTGCCAGGTGCCGGCTGCGCGACATCCCCGCCACACTGCGCCACGATCCACCGCACCAGAATCTGCTCCAGCTCGGGGTCGTACTGCCGGTCAATCTTCTGCTGCACCTCCCGGCTGAGGCCGTATGATGGTCCCCGGTTTGCCATGCTGACGGTGTGCGGGGGTGTCTGCAGAGATCGGACCCCTGTCAGCAGCTCCACACTGGGGTGTCCAGCACAGGACCACAGTGTGACAGAGCCCCTCGAAACAGTGGGTTCCACCGTGTCCACAGCGGGTGACACTGTGGCTGCTCCCCAGCAGCGTGGCAAAGCCCCATCCTGCCTAGCCAGGCTGCCTGGATGTCCGGCTCACAGCCTTATCACCCGTGCCAGGCACTGCCTGGGCTCTGCCCTGCCCTGCCTGCTTCCTGCCCAGCCAGCCAGGAGCGGGCGCTGGGCCTGTGCCCACCCAAGGGTGACAGGGAAATTTGGCCCTGGACAGGGTGGGCAGAATGGTGGCTCTTCCATGCCAGGCCAGGGCCAGACCCTTGCCCCGAGCATCCCTGTCCCCTCAGGCTCAGCCCCACCAAGCGCATGTACATTTGGCAGGCACTTGGTGCCAGTCGAAGCTTGTTGCAAAGCTCACCCGTTTGCTCGGGCTGCGTGCCAGACCTGGGACTGGCTCGGGAGCACAGGGCCTGGGGTTGCCATCAGCAGCACCTCTACCCAGGCAGGAGAGCTGGACCTGGCGGGCCTGGTGGCCAGGCACTGCCCTGGGCCAAGGTACCACAGGAGCGGTGCCATCTGCACTGGGGAGGATGGGGGTTGTGCAAGGTGCCCATGTGGGGCACAAGCAGAGCAGCACTGCCCTGCCCACACAGCTGGGGTGCTCCAAGCTCTGGGGCAGTCTGGACCCCCTCTGACACGGAGGGTACACTGTGCTGCCCGGGCCGTGCATCATCTCCCGCACACAGTCCTGCACCCCCAGAGTTTGGGGGGGCACCCTGGCACGTAGAAACAGGAGCGTGTGCTGCTCGCCCCAGGGATCCAGGGGCCCTTACCAGCCACGGCTCCCACGTCCCAGCTGGGGACATGCTGCAGCTGCTGGCCTGGGGCAGCCCAGCCCGAACCTGGGGGGACCAAGGTCAGTTTGGGACAGAGCTCAACCCTGTCACACACCTGCCTTCAAGCCCTGGGGCTCCTGTCACCGGGAACCTGGCTCACCAGGACAGGAGGAAAATCAGCCCCAAGCCCCTGGGGAAGCTGGTGGCAGCCGCTGGCAGCGGTTTGAAGCCTCAGCACCAGAGCCACCCCCCAACCGCAGGCTGTCCAGGGCCAGCCAGGCATCCCCCCCGAAAGCCGTGGGGCTCCCTGGGGCAAGGGCTAGGGTGTAGGCAGCCCCCGCAGGGCGGGAGCCGCTTCCCCGGGGTGTGGGGAGCTCCCGGCCGGGGGCCAAGCCGGTTGGGAAACAAAGAGGAGCTGAAATTGGTGCAGACAGGGCTGATTCCCCGACACAGCTGGGGCTTGCCCAGACGGGAGGGGAGGGCCGGCCCCAGCCCAGCTGTGACACTGCCAGGCTGGGGACCGAACCAGAGGGGGCCGCACGCAGCCCGGCTGAGGCACGGCCACCGCGGCCAGCCCACGGCAGCCCCGGGGACGGGACCATGCCCCGGCCAGCTGGGAGGGGATCCCAGCTGGAATGGTGCCACCCTGGTGTCCCCAGAGACAGCCTGGGGAACCATAGGTCTCCTGGGGCCAGCAGGGAGGGGGCTATAACCAGCCTAAGCTGGGACCAAGCCACCCTGGAGACCCCATAGACCCCCTCAGTGCAGCGGGGGGGGGGACCCCAGCCAGCCAAGGGCCACCCTGGGGACCCCCGAGACGCTCCGAAGGCAGCAGGGAGGGGACTGTTCCCCAGGCACAGCCACTCTGGGGCCCCCATAGACCCCCGGGGCCAGCGAAGGGGGGGACCCCTGCCTGGGACACAGCTGCCCAGGGGACCCCACAACCAGCCCCGGATCAGCGGGGAGGTGACCATACAGAGACCAGGGCAACCGTGGGGACCACGCGGGCAGCGGGGGGGCAGCGGGGAGGGGACCGGACGCAGCCTGGCCGGGACGCGGCCACCCCGGGGTCAGCGAGGAGGGGACCGGGGTTCGGGCGAGGCACAGCCCCGGCGCCGGGGACCGCCGCGCCAGCTCCGACGGATCCGCAGCCCCGGGACGGACGCGCCCCCAGGGCGCCGGGAGCGGCGCGGACGGAAGCCGCACCCGGATCCCGCTTCCCGGGCGCGGCCGCGTGTGCCGGTGGCTCCGCGGGCGCGGCGCCCGGCACTGCCCGGAGCCGTTACCCCGGCCTGGCGGGGCAGGGGGCACCTCGGGGGACCGGTCCCGCGCCGTGCCCCCGGGTCAGCGCGGCCTCGGCCATTTTAGTGCAGAGTGGCCGGTCCCGTCTCGGTCCCCACCCCGATCCCGATCCCCACCTGCCGCGCGTGCCCGCGGGCGCTGCCCGGTGCCCGCCGCCCGCGCCCCGCCCTACCTGCGGCGCCGATCCCGCGGTCCCGGGGCGGCAGTGGCGGATGCCGCCGCCCGCGCCCTTTTCACGGCTGATGTCAGCGCGGCCGGGGGCGGCCCGGTACCGCCCGCTCCCGGGGCGGGTCCGCCGGGCCGGGGCTAGGGCCGTGCCGCCACCGCGTCCCGGGCAGCCCCGCCCGGCAGCTCCGCGGGGAGAGGGGGGAGCGGGGCAGGGGGCTGTGTTGGAGCCAAGGCAGCGGCGGTGGCAGGGGGACACGAGGGGTTTGGTAGGCGCAAGGCTGCCGTGGTGGCAGGACAAGGGTTGTGGTGGGGCCAGGATGGCTGAGGTGAGGACAGGGTGGCTGTGGCAGGGCCAGGGTGGCTGTGGTGAGGACAGGGTGGCTGTTGTGTTTGAGGGACATGCAGGTTTTGGTGAGGATGGGGTCACTGTAGTGGCAGGGGGACATGGGCGGTGTGGTGACCATGGTGGAGACAGAGCCTGGCATGGTGGCAGCAGGGGACAAGGCTGTGATGGGGACAGGGCCCAGCTGTGGTAGCAGGGGCCCCAGTCCCCACAGTGGAAGGGGATGTGGGGGGTGTCAGGGCCTTGCTGTGGTGGTGGGGACCATCAGGGCCTGGCCATAGTGGCAGAAGGGGCTGCAGGCTCCACAGGGACGCAGCCTCCCCAGCACCCATGGCATCTCCAGTGGCGCAGGGAGGGACAATGGTGCTTGCACAAGTCCCATCTCCATGGGAAGTGCAACCAAAACAACAAACAAAAACCTCGGCCTGAAGTCACCATTTGCCTCCGGAATGGGTGGCAGGGCCACTGCTGTGGCATCCCCACAACTCCACCCACCCCTCAGCACCCAAAATCTATCCTGGGCTCAACACATGCCCTTCTGAGCCAGCTGAGTCTTCTGGAGCTTGGCTGCAAGGACACCATCACGGTGGGGACCAGCCTTAGCGTTGTCAAACCCCGTCCCCCCCCCCTCCCCCCCGCAGTAGCCACAGCCCCTCCTGCAGCCATGGGTGCCACGCAGCGGGTTGCGCACTGTCTGCTGCACCCCCCTCCAGGTCACAAGTGTCCTTCGGGGATTTCTAGTGGCTTCAGTGACATGGGTGCACGGCTGGGGGACACGCAGATGAGCTTGAGAGAGCGGGCGGCACATGACATGGGGAACCAGGGCAACCCATGGGACAGAGGTGACAAGCTCAGGTGGTGACATGAAGGTAGGGTTAGGATGACAGGATGAGGGTGACAGAGTGGCAAGACCTGGGATAACAGCTTTAAGAGTGACACAGAGAGGTAGGGAAATGGTGACAGGACCCTGGAGAGACTCAGCCAGGGAACATGGGGGCTGGGGGTGGGCAACAGGTTGGTTTGAGGACAGGGGCCCTGGGGGCAGCCTCAGGTGATAATGGGGGAAGGCCCCCAGGGGCGGCACAAGGCAGGACCTGGGAGGGGCACGTCTGGGGACAATACGGAGGTGAGGAGGTGGTACAGGGCAGCATGCTCGGAGGATGGAGCCAGGGCGACAGTGTGGTGGGTGACACAGGGGAAGGACAGGACATGTGGGACAGGGGTGGGATGGATGCAGGGGACATGGGGGACCCTGGCGACACAGGGCAGGATGAGGGGGACGCCGCAAGATCAGACCAGAGGCCACGATGTGATGTGGTGCAGGTCTGGGGGCACAGAGCCGGGGGTGACCCTAGAGGGCAGGATGGGGCAGGGGGAGGTGGCAGGACAGACCGGGGCAACACACAGGCAGGACCCGCGGGGAGATGGGCGAGGTCCGGGACACAGCCCGGGGGTGACCCGGTGTGACCCGTAACAGAGCCCCCGGTCGACCCCCGGAACACCCCGGGGCGGGGGGTGACGTAGTGCGCTTTGGGCCCCACCCCATGACGCGCTCCCTCGGCGTGACCATATAAGGGAACGAGGCGCGCAGGCCCCGCCCCGCAGGGAACCGCCGCCAGACCCCGCCCCGCCCGCGGCCCGGGGAGACGATGACACCGTGCGGGGTGGGCTGGGGCGGGCGAGGCACACACCAGGGCGACAGAGCAAGGACCGTCCGGGGGGGCCACCGGGAACGAAAGCACGAGGGCAGGGCAGACGGCGGGGGGGGGGCAGCAGGTAGGGGGGGAATGGAGCAGGATTAAGGGGAGATGGGACGCGGCGGGGGGGCTCCCCCGGGGGGGTAGGGAGCACGAGGACGGGAGGAGCTGCGAGGGGAAGCTGCAGGACCCTGGAGGGGCTGGGGGCTTGGGTGCGGCGAGTCAGGGGGTGGTGGGTGCCCCGGGGTGGGAGGGATGGTGGGCACCGTCGCCCCTCCCAAACAGGAGCTGGGTGCTGCTCTCACGCGGCTTTATTCCACCCCAACATCCTTCTCTCCCGGCCCGGGCGGTCTCAGGGGGTCCCTAGAGCAGCGTGGCCAGCTCGAAGCGCTCGGCACCGCACCCTCGGGCACCCAGCTGCTGCTGTCGCTGCTGGGCCGCCTCCCTGCGACGCCGGAACGCTGCCAGCTCCTGGCACAGGGCCGTTCCATACTCCACGGGGCTGCCCGCCGACACCAGCGCCTCCGCCGACACCGAGCTCACCGGGGAGGAGCCGCCGCCAGGCTCTGCAAGGAGACAGGCACCATCCAACCCGGCTACATCACGCGCCTGCAGTGCCCAGGGAACACGGGTGCCAAAGGGCCCTGCCACCCCTCTCTCCCAGTCACCTCACCCCAGAAAGGGTAGGGGACAGCCCCACGAGCCCATGGTGGTCAGGGGGTGCCGCACTCACTCTGCCGCTCCAAGTCACGCAGAGCGATGGTGGAGACGGGCCGTGCTGGGTTCCCACCGCGGTAGAGCTGCAGTGCCTCCAGAATGTCCGACTCCAGGGCAAACTCCGCATCCCACTCGTAGTTCTCATCCACCGAGGTGTTCCTCCTGCGGGTACGGGTGTCAGGACAGCCCCCCCACTAGCATCCAGAGGGAGGAAAACAGGCAGCAGGGGCGAGGGCAGGCAGGGATGCTGTGGGGAGAGCTGGGGTGGTGGTGCCCAGGGGCAGGGACAGGGGGATCCCGTAACGGGCCAGCCCCAGGGAGAAGCAGCTGGGGCAT
This sequence comes from Falco rusticolus, assembly GCF_015220075.1. Lineage (NCBI taxonomy): Eukaryota > Metazoa > Chordata > Aves > Falconiformes > Falconidae > Falco > Falco rusticolus. Next base: position 156,132 of record NC_051205.1, on the reverse strand, counting down.
GGCCAGGGGCCGGGAGGCAGTCAGGTGGCTCCATACTGGAACACCCTGGCCGAGCCCCATGGGACAGGCCGAGAGCTGCCCTGGCATGAGCCAGCTCGTCCCCAGCCTCCTGTCTGCAGCTCACCTCTTTCCAGCGCCGCCAAGGGCTGGATCCATCCTTGCCCTGCCCTCCTCTGGTGCTGAGCCTCCACTGTGCCAACTGCCCCTGTCCCCCATGGGGGTGCCCAGGCAGTTGCCCCCCAGCGATGGTGCCAGCGAGGGGGGCCTCAGGAAGGAGGCACTGCCCCGGCCACTGCTCTGGCTGGTCAAACTGCCCCGCACCAACTTCTCCAGGGCAGCAGTATCTGGTGGCCTGCCTGGTGCCCAGCCGGGCTCTGCAGTGCTGGCCAAGGGCATGGCCTCAGTCCTGCCACTGCCAGAGGGGAGGTGGTGAGCCAGCTGGGGCGGGGGTCGCAGGCTGGCCCCAGGGCTGGGGGAGCCAGGCCAAGCAGCAGTGCCGGGCAGCGAGGCCTTGGCAGGACCCACGGGCAGCCTAGGGGGCTGGAGGAAAGCAGTGGCTGCGGGGGAGGTGGCGTTGGCACACATGTCAGTGCAGTCCGGGCACAGTGTCTGTCTCATGTGCTGCGGGGAGCCCCCAGCCCCTGGCAGGGCAGGTGGCAGGCTGCTGGCAGGCTCCTGGGGGCTGCTGGCATGGCCAGGCTCTGCTGGCTCCTCTGGGGGCGTCCAGTCGCCATCGACGCACATTTCCTTGAAGAAGGGCAGGCTTAGGTACTGGAGGATCCCGCTCTGGGCCAGGGAGCCGGCTGACGGCTGGCTGCACCCGAGGCTGGGGGGGGCTGGGGTGTTGAGGGGCAGTCGGGGTGAACCCTCGAGGGGTAGAGAGTCCCACAGGGCGCTGGCAGTGCTCTGGCAGGGCCCGGTGCTGTCGGAGCTGTCACGCAGCTCCTCCATGGTGCTGTAAGGCAGAGTTGAGGCAGAGGCCACAGGGCTGATGTTGATGATGCACAGTGCTGCAGCCTCATCCACTGGGCTGCTGCTGCCATAGCCAAAGTAGCGGCCTTGGCGGTAGCTGGCAGCCCAGGCTCCTTGGCGGGCCTGCCCCGTGGGCCGGGGGCGCAGTGAGACCCCCTTACAGCAGATGGGCTCCTTTTCCTCCACTGTGGGCAGCTGGAGGTAGGGCTCGGGCTGTGGCCCTGCGGGGTCCTGCTGGGGGTATGGCTCTGGCTCGGCATAGGGCAGCTCCCCAATGCCACTCTCCTGTGGCTGTGCGTTGGTCTCCACCACGAAGCGCCCATCGGGGCCACGGCAAATCCGCTCCAGGGGCATGTGCTCCCTGACGTGGCTCTCATACACAGTGTACTGGGAGCCAGACCCAGCGATGCTGAGACCCAGGCTGGTGCCAGCCTTCTCACCCCACAGCAGCATCCGGTGCAGGCTCCGGTAGGATGATGAGTGCAGCTTCAGCTTCATGGTGCTGTCTGGGCTACCAGAGCCAGGAGAATTACTGTAAGGAAGAAGGGAGCTGCTGCAGTATTCCCATCCCATCTCCAGGCTTGTCCAGCTGCTCCCCGTGCCGGGAGAGCTTGTGCCAGGCATCTGGCAGCAGGTTCCATGACCCTGCACCACTGCTGTGGGCTTGACAGACCTGCTCCTGCTCCTTCTGCTCCTTTCTTCAGCCAAAACTCCCTGGAGGAAGCATGCCGGGGAGCCCCACTACACAGCACGCCCTGACCGCAGCACCCCGCTCCTAATGCCTCTCTGCAGCCAGCCCTCAGCCAGTGGCAATGGGGGATGCCCCCCAGCCTGTCCCTCCACCCCCAGCCAGCAGTGAATGAACAATGGGGAGGACAGCCAGACAGGGAGGGAGTGGGAGGGGGAAGGAGTGTGGCATGGCATGGCATGACTTACTGTGGAGGTGGAAGCTTCTTGCTGGGGGAGAAGACGAGTGGTGGATCTGGAAGGTCATGAGAACACAAGGGGATCACACAGCGAGCAACTCAAGTGATGGTGAGATGGCAGCACCCACTCAGCCCTACTACCGTCCCTGGTGAGCCCCCCAGCCCTGGGCTGGCCTGTCCCTGCCCTGGGCACTGGCTTCTGCTGCCCTGCACCCTGGCACTTTGAGCTCTCCGGGAGTCCCGGGATCCAGGCACCTGCACCCAGCCAGCTGGCTCCTACCTTGCCTTCGCTTCTGGATGCGGGCGGCACGCCGGCGGTTCATGATGCAGGCAGCCATGGTGCTGAAGATGACAGCCACGCTAAGGAAGCAGATCCCCCCGATGACCCCAGCCAGCACTGGCTGTGGCAGGAGCTCTGGCAGCTGGGTGCGAGACGGATACACCTCCATGCCTGGGTCAAACAGGAGACGCCATCAGAAGCTTGGCTACCTGCAGAGCACGCCAGCATAGGGGGCACAGCCTCTCTTGTGTCGCTGGCACCACAGGGATAAACAGCAAAGCCTCGGCTCTCCCACCCCTCAGGGCAGACCTGCCTTTGGGCAGACCCGTGCCCTCTGCTGTGCTGGGCACCAGGAGCAGGGGTGCTCCACACAGAGCTCTCCTGCTACCTGGTCCAGGAGACTGAAGTCACAGCACATCCACATGTGGAGTTGGGTGTTCCCACAGCATTAGCTTTGGGGGTCCTGCTCTGGGTTCTGCATCCCCTGATCTAGCGGCAGGGACACTTGGGAGTGGGAGCAGCATGAAGGGGTTTCCGTTCAGGAAGATCCTAGCCATGCCGAGCACTTTACCCCCCTGGTTTCTGTCCCCAGTGCAAGAAGAGTGAGCAGGTAGCAGCCCAGGCCTCACCTGCTGTGGAGATGTTCACCGTGTTGCTGGGATTGCTGATGTAGCTGCCAGCAAAGGCCACCAGTCGGAACTCATAGAAGGCGTCCTGGGGGAGCAGAGGACCATTAGCCTTGATGGCAGTGGCCAGCCAAGCCTCAGCTCACACAGCTGCAGAGCTAAGTGGCTCTGCAGCATTGCAGAGTGCTCTGGCTCTGGGTAACAGGCTCACAGCCAGGGTCAGATTCTCACCTTGATAAGTCCTGGCACCAGGACCTGGGTCTTCGTGCTGGGGATGGAGCGGTCCAGCACCTCCCAGCCACCCTTGTCCTGCCGCAGCTCCAGTGCATAGCCGCTTAGCGCCACCGAGAACTGAGCCGGGGGCTCCCACTGCAGCAGGACCCCACGCACAGTCTCGTTGGCGGTCAGAGCCTGCGGCGGGGACAGGAAGACGCGCATGGTCATGGCTGGTGGGTCTGGAGGCACTGTGGTCACTGGGAAGCCTGAGGAGAAAGGGGGATGCTGGCGTGGGGGGACAGCAGGGCCAAACCAGGAGCCTCCCAGGTGCTTAAGGCCTTTGGGGGGCCAGGGCTGCTCTAGGGAGTGCACAGGCCCCCTCTCACCTCTGGGCATGGAGGTGACAATCTGGCTGAAGGGACCGCTGCCCAGCTTGTTCTGAGCCAGGACGCTGAACTGGTAGCTCATGTCTGGCTGCAGATTCTCCACCAACAGGTGCTGAGCCCCCACTGGCACTGAGAGCGACACCCAGTCATGATGAGCCCGGGGCGGATGCTTCACCCTGAGGAGATGTGGGACCCATGAGTCCAGAGCCAAGGGCCCCAGGTAGAGTGGAGGCTGTGTGGGACACCAGACTCTGCCTGTGGGCACTCACAGTGGTGTGTACCAGACGCTGAACCTCTGGAAATAGCCTCCATCAAACCCTGGCTCCCAGGAGATGTTGGCTGCCAGCAGAAGCGGGAGCACAGAGACATTGGTGACAGCATGAGGACTGGTACCTAGTGGGGGAAGCAGAGAGATGTGTCAGACTGGGTGGCTTGGACAAGTTGTGCAGGGGCATTTCCACCCCTTCCAGCACAGCAGGGGCCAGTGTTGTCCACCCCAGGGCAGCCCAGCACCTACGGACTGGCGACTCACCCAGTACATGGACAGAGGTGGCAGTGCTGACGCTGGCCACCTGGTTGGTGGCCGTGCACTCCCAGACCCCGTGCTGCTCCTTGACAAGTGGGCGGAAGACGAGGCTGTTGTTCCCATCCACCTGGGCACCACTCTTCCCCATGCTGCCCATCTGCATGGCAAAGCACCAACACACTGACAGTGGGTGACCACCCAGCCTACCCCATCGCAGGGCCAGGATGGCTGCTCTGCAGTGACCCTGCAACACCAGGGCCCTGGGAAAAATGGGACTTGATGTGATACACCACCCTGAGGCTGGTTTAGAAACCAAGGGGCAGGATTTTGCCCTGTTTTCTTAGAAGGCAAAGACAAAACAAGCAAAGTGCCCTGGGACCCTTCTCCTGCAGGAACCAGGAGAGATGTGACCCTGCAGCATCGGTGAGGGACACAGGGACTGCCCTAGGAGGGATGCCCCAGAGCTCAAAGCAGTATCTGCCTCCCAGGAGGGTGCAGCTGGTTCCCCCAAGCGGTGGATCCTACCTTCAGCCAGGTGATGGTGGGTGGGGGATCCCCATGGGCTGTACAGGGGATCACCAGCTCCCGGCCCACCTCCTGGAAGTATTCCTCCTTGGGGCGCACCGTGAAGGTGGGGGGGTCCTGGAAGACAGGGATGCACAGTGTAGGGCTTGGCAGCAGGCGGGACATGGCACAGACCCGCAGCAGGGCAGGCTGACAGGCACACAATGCAGGCAGGCTGCTCGGCATGGCAGGGTGGGAGCAGCCTGGGCTCGGGCAGCATGCACACCCCCACAGCCGCACCTTGAGCAAGACACGCATCGGCTGGGACTCGCCGGCTGTGCCGTAGCTGTTGTATGGGGTACATGTGTACACTCCCAGCACATCGTCGTTCCCCGTTGCAATGACAATGGAGCCGTCTGATCTTGCAGACCAGCCAGGGAGCTGGGAGAAGGGGACGTGGGGTCAGGATGAGGGGCTTGAGAGGGTGGGAAGGCAGGGGCAGGTGCAAACAGCGGTACCTTGTCCAGCTCCAGTGGCTGCCCGTCCCTTGTCCAGCTGACAGAGAGCAGCGGGGGGTTGGCCCTGGTGGGGCAGCGGATCACACCCTGCATCCCCTTGGGCAAGTAGGTCTCTGGGAGCATGGTGGTCACCTGTGCTGGATCTGTGAGGACAAGCAGGGTGCCAGGGCCTGCATGGGGGTGGCTGGGAGCCCGGGTCCCTGTGGCAGCTGAAGAGGCAATCCCTTCCCACCATGGCCATCAGGGACCCCCGTGGGCTGGCCCAGCAGGGCCTTTCTGAGGTGATAGCACGGCCCAGGCTAGTGAGGGGCTGCAGGGCTCTTACACAGCACTGTGACAAAGGCTGAGGCAGAAGGCGGCTTCCACAGCCCATTGCTGGGGATGCAGGTGTATTTGCCAGCATCGTCTGGGGTCGTTTGCTGGAGCAAGAGACTCCCGTCCACCAGGATGCGGACCCGAGCCTGGAGATGACTGCAAGGGAATCAGGGGGTGGTGGTGAGTGGTGCAGCTGGGACCATCCCCACTGCCCTGAGATGAGCAAACACCCCCGCCATGCACCCAGCTGGTCCATGTGCGCCAATCCAGGCTTTGCAGGGCCACATCAGCCCTTTCCAGCCCCAGCACTGCTGGTAGGAGCCTGCAGCCGCCTCGGTGCCATCCCCATCCTTGAAGTACCTGAGGTGGAAGACGTTGCTGCTGCCCTGGAACCAGGTGTAGGTGAGGTTTCCTGGGTATGCCTCAGCCTGGCACGCCAGAAAGGCATCTTGGGAGATGTTGACGGTGATGTTCTGGGGTGGCACCACAATGACGGGTGGACCTGTGGAGCAGAGGGGATGCTGAGGGCTGGGGACAGGGGACAGCCCCCATTGCTCCCAGAGCCCATCATACCCGCACCTGCCCCAAAATCAACCTGTAATGCGGCTTCCTCCGTGTCCTGCAACACCCAGTGGGGTGGCCCACAGGGCCATGGCTGGGTGAGCACCTGCTCTTACCCTGCACAAGAACGCGGGTGGTGTGGGTGATGGTACCCTCCTTGCTGGAAGCATGGCAGGTGTAGGTGCCTGCGCTGGCGCGCTCCACAATGGCGATGCTCAGCGTCCCATTCCTTACCTGCAACAGCACCAAGCACATGGCATGGCCACCAAGGGACATGACACTCTCAGGAAATGATGCTGTGACCAGGGTTGGTGGAGGTGCCACCATGGTGGGGATGGCTGCCTGCTCTCCAGCCAAGCAGAGCTGTATCGCTCTGCATGCCTGGCTGCCCCACAAGACCTGGCCGAGGGGGGGGGACACACCACAGTGGGGATAACTGGTGGTTTGCTGTCCTCACCTGCACTGTGTCCTCGCTCTGGACAGCCAGGTCGCTCCTCTTCCAGATGACAACAGGCTGGGGGTTGCCAACAGCTCTGCAGGTAAGGCTCAGTGTGTCCCGGTCCCGCACCTCCACAAATGCCGGGGGGGTCTCCAGGAAGGTGGGAGGTGCTGTAAAGACAAGGCCAGACCCTTACACCCAGGTCCAGCTCAACTGGTCTTGGAAGACCAGTGGATCTAGCACCAGCCCTGAGAGATCTTGGAGGGTGTCAGGCAGAGAGAAGCAACAGAGGGTGGGATCAACAGTACCATTGACGGTGAGATGGATCCAGGTGCCGTTCTGGAAGTCTGCGTCGGTGCTGTGCCGGTCGAGGAAGAGCACACGGCACTCATACCAGCCTTGGTCCTCGGCACGCAGGAGGTCAATGCGCAGCGAGGCGCCTTCCTCGATCCGCACACGACCTGCACACCCAGGAATGACTGTCACAGCCAGCACTGCTGGTTCAGGGAGAGCCACCCACCCCCGCAGCATCCGCCCCTGCTGTGGGCTCAGAGGCTTCCATGCGGAGCGGGGCCGACTGCCCCACTTGGCAACAGCAGGGTCTGCCTGGGCTTCTTCCACCTCAGCTGGCGCCACAGGGGGCTGAGAATGGCTGTGGGGCAAAAGCTGGGGCAGCCATGCTGTGGTGGAGCTTGGTCACACCGACATTTAGTGCTACATGCGCTGCCGCTGCTGGGGAAACAGGAGAGGAGAGACTTGGTGGCAGCCTCTGCACCTGCCCCCCATGCAGGGTGGCCTTGGCAGGGACCCCTCAGCAAGGCAGATCAGTGCACCTTGAGCATCATTCTCATCAGCTGGGCAAGAGAGCTGGTCCCACTCCTACCTCTGCCTCCCCCTGGAGCTGCCAGCCTGTCTGCAAAATCCTTCCCCCTCACCTTTCAGGGACCCTCCCCCCCCAGCCTCGGCCGCCCTTTCCCCCAGGACCTCCCCCAGCAGCCTCACCGTTAGGAGCCCTGCTAAGCCCTGGGCACCTCTGCACTGTCCCCCGTCCCTGCAGCACAGGGCAGGGGTAAGGCTGAACCCCTTGCCTGCCTCACAGGGATGAGCCTTACAGACCCCTTCGTGGGGCACGGCGGTGGGGGACTCTCCTGGGCTGTGGGGCCATCACCCCAAGCAGGCAGCAGCCCTGTGCCCCATGGCCTCTTTGATGAGGAGGAGGATAACGGCGCAAAGCCACAGCGAGCACTGCTCTTTAATCCCCTGGGCTATTATCAGAGCCATAATCGGCTCAGGCGTGCCGCAGGCAATTGGCTCAGCCCCGGTCAGGGTGCGCAGCCAGCGGCGCCCACTGCCATGGCATCCCCGGGGCTACGTGCCCCCAACCCTGTTACAGGTACTGATGGCCCAGAGAGCTGCGCCAGGCCAGAGATGTGGGATTAGCCCCAGGTGTCCCATTGCTCGGGGTGGCTTTGCTTCCAGCATGCCACAGCGCTGGCAGCACCACAGGCAGCCCTTGGCACTGCTGCAGCCCGCAACACTCCCACCGACATCCCAGAGCTCCCCGGGACCAGCAGCTTCCTGAAGCACTTCCAGCAAAGTAAGTTTTGCCAAACCTTGCCATCAGCTCTACCCAGGAGCTCAGTGCCACAGGCAGTCCCCACATGCCGCCCAACCCACTGGAGCCCAGGCCAGGCCCTGCAGAGGTGTGACTGGCAGCAGGAGGCTGCATCCTGCCGAATGAGCCTGGCAAGGAGGAAGAGCAGCAGCGACGGGACCCGGGCAGGCTGGTTTGGGCACAGAGGCTGGGCAGTTGAGGGACAGGATCACATACGATCCTGTGCAACCCTTTAAAACCCAGCATACAAACAGGTGCAAACCCTTCCCAACAATGCCCAGAGCTTCTTCCGACCACCTGCTGCATCTCCCAGCCCTCCTGCTTCTCCCCATGGCCAGCCCAGACCCACCGCATATCCTGTGGCAGGAGGTGCGGGGACGGATGGACATATCTGGGTGCCTCCAGCAACATCCCTCACTCAGAGCACAAAGCAACACTCCAGACAAACCCCCGACCACGCAGGGGGTGTGGCATGAGCAGCGACAGGGGTGGGAGCAACGGCAAAACACCCGACAAGGGGTCCTTCCACTCCTCACCCCAGAGCCAGCTCCCACGTCAAGCCCTGGGAAACCCCATCCCTGCCTGCAGCCACCAGCTCACAGCCCCAGGATCCAGAGAGGAGGAGCAGGATGCTGAACAAAGGTCCCTTTGGAAGGGATCAGAGTGCCCTGGGGACGATCCCCAGCCTCCCCCTAATCCCCTGTGCTGGCCCCAGCCCCCTCCTCCTCTTCCACCACCCTGCTGATAACAAAACCTCCACTGCCCTCCAGACCAGCATCCCTCAGTGCCTGGCAACCATCATTCAGAGGGACACAAAGGGGGCTGCAGCCCCAGTTGCTGTGCTTGTTGCCACCAGGGACATGGTGACCAAGCAGGCAGCCAGGCCAGGGACCACCAGCCCTGCTCCAGCCCAGCTGATGGCACTGGACAGCCGCCTATACCACCACAGGGAACAGTGGTATCTGGGGGAGAGCTGACCCCATTCCCCACCGAGTGACCTGAGGGCTCCCAAAGAGGCAGCTTCAGCCCACCCCATCCCCAGGATGCTCCAAATTGCCCCACAAGGGACGCCGGTGACAGTGGGGGCTCCCTGGTCCCTCTGGGTGACAGTTCATCAGCCCCACCTGGGAAGGGCTGGAAGCAGAGGCAGCCCTCACCCTTACGCTGTGCCCACAGCCCCTGCCCTTTCCTCCATCCCTTCCCAGAGGATTGTAAACAAGCCATCCTGCTGCTATGGCGACAGCCACTAGCCCCCCCTGCCCACCCACCTCAGCCTCATTACAGCAACCAGACTCCTCAGCACACCCCTTCCCCCACAGGCACTGATCCTGGAGCAGCCCATCCTGCTCCCACATCCCGGAGGGCTGTGCTGGCAGCAGGGACAAGGGGGAGGGCTGAGGGTAGTGCAGGCAGGATGCTGCCAGCCCCTTTCTGGGTCATCTGAGCTCCGGCGGCTGAGGGGCCCCAGGATGCCGGGCTCAGGTAACAAGAAAAGCAGGTGCCTTGCCATCACCGGCTGGTTTGTTGTCACCAACGGTCCCACAGAGCCAGCTCAGGGCTGGCTGCAAAGGTGTCCCCTGGGCAAGGCTGGCAGCAGGGAGAGACCCAAGTGTGCCCCAAAATCGATCTCCCCCTGCCCAGCCTGGGAGGAGGCAGCACAGCTCTGCTTGTGGCCAGGCAGTATAGGGGCTGGCTCAAACCTCAGCCTGCTGTGTGTTTTTTAGGCAAGGGCCAGTTTCAGCAGCGAGGGCAGGCATGATCCAGCACTCCAGCCATTCTCGTGCCATCCCATGGGAGGTCTGGAGGGAGGATTTCAGTGCGTTGCTGCCACAGGCTGTCAGGGCCGGGCTCAGCCCAAAATGCTGGCCAGCTGCCAGCCCTTCACCTCCGCCCTGGCTTCCTTGTCCTCGAGGAACGCTCCTGTTGTCTTCATCTCTGTGCTTGCAGGGATCCCTCTCACAGGGATCCCTCAACGTCTGCCACCGCTTCACTTTAAATATCCTGTAAAGAGGAGAATATCCCCCTCCCACGCCGCAGCCCTTCACCCAGCACAGCTTTGCTCCAATTAGCAGCTTCACCAAAATCCCCTCCCCAGGCTCAATCTTCAAGCAACCTGCATGAGCCACAGCAGTGCCTGGGTCCCTGCAGCCTCTGGCACAGGGCGCTCCACCATCACCAGCCCTGGTCCAGAACAGCAGAGCAGGCAGGAGAGCCAGGGCAGCGTGGCAGGGCAGTGTCTTGATGGCACAGCCCAGGCAGGTGGGCTCTCAGCTATCCTGTTCCCAAGCAGGTGGTGCTGCGGGAGGCCCCAGCAGCCAGAGGCCACAGTGATGGAAGTGATGGCTGGCGTGCCGGGAGCTGCCTGTCTGGGGAGCTTCTCCCACTCTCCACCACAGTAGCGATCCCTCCTGCCGTTGAGGTGGGCCAGGGGCTGTGTTTCCCCATCCCTACTGGCCCCCACTCCAGCCACGCCTGCAGGCAGCCTCCCTGGCCCCACTGCATTCCCTCCTGGCGCCTGGGGCCGGCGGGGGAGCCCTGTGCTTCCCCACTGCCCCAGGAGCGTGATTAATGCAGTCTGACAGCAGCAGCCCTCGGCTGGGGCCCGGCCAAGGAAAGCGGGGTTGGGGGACACCAGAGGGGGTGGGGGCACCAGAGCCAGCCCAGCCGGCCTCGCCCGCTGCCGCCCGCGCACCCCAGCCCCCAGTCTGGGGCCGGGGGGACCCTCGGGACCCTGCAACCACCCACCGCCGCGGGACTCACCGACGTACTCCGGGTCCACCCGCGGCGAGTAGAGCCCGAACTTGATGAAGATGGGGAGGACGAAGCCGAAGCGGACCCACTCGATCACGTAGAGCGGGGGACGGGCCGCGTGGGCGTCCAGGAGGTCGCAGCCCAGCACTGTGCTCTCCCCAACCCGCCCCACCGCGGCCCGCGACTCGCTCTGGCCGCTGCCTGCCGGGACCAAGGCGGGAGGGGTGAGCCTCGCCGGCGGGACGGAACCGCCACCGGCCCCACGTGCGCTGGCCCCGCCGCCACCCGCCCTCACGGGGACTCGGCCCCGGCCGGACCGGTCCCGCTGGCAGTGCGGCCGCCCCCGCCCCGCCTCAACCACTCCGCCGCGGGCGGCACGGCGGCCCCTTACCCTCAGAGCCGGCGCCGGCGAGCAGGCTGAGGACAGCGGCGCGCAGCCACCACCGCATAGCCCAGGTCTCCCCTCAGACGGCTCCCGCGGGACGGGGCGGGCGGGCAGGCAGCGTCGTAACCGAGCGGCGACGGGTCGCCGGGGGCCAGCCGCTGGTCACTGGCGCCTCAGGGCCCGCGAACCGGCGGGCTCCGCCGGGCTGCCCACGGCGCACCGGCCCCGGGCGGGGGGCGCTGGCGGCTCCGCGTCCCGCCGCTCCTCATGCCCGTCCCGCGGAGGCTCGGCTCGGCCCGGCTCTCCCCGGCGCTCCGTCCGCCACCGTCGGGCGGCCGCAAACAAACCCTCTGCGCCGGGAGGGGCCACCCCGGGCCACGCCCTCCGCCGCGCCCCCGCCGCGCGTTGCCACGGGAACAGCCAATCGGAAGCCCGGTGCCGGGCGCCCTGGCCGCGGCCAATGGCGGAGCGGGACCGCCGGGGCCACGGGGGCTGCTGGGAGATGTCGTTCTGGCGGGAGCGCAGGGAGGCACGAGTGGGACAGGGAGGCGGCAGGCGCGCGGGACATCGCCGCGGGGCACGGGGGCGCGATCCCCCGGGACACGGGACGTGTGCGGGACACGGGGATCTGTGACCCCAGCGTGCCCGCACACTGCCTGGCTGGGAGAATCGGAAATGAGGGGCGCCCACCCAGGGCTGCTGCAGGCTGAGCCCCGTGCCAAGCGTGCCAAGCCCGTTCCAGCCATAGCGCGCCATGTCACACCGTGCCGTGCCGAGGTGTGCGGTGCCATGCACACAGCCGTGTAGCAGGGAGGCAGCACACGTGTGGGTCTGGGGTAGCCCCGTGACTGCCGTCGTGCCAGGGCTCCCCACCTGCCCTTCCCTATCCCAGCCATCTCCTCTCTAATCCCATCCTAAATGTGTCCGTAGCACGGGGACGGCCACCGCTGTGGTGTCCCCATCCCACCAGGCTGAGCCGGAGCTGGGCTGCCCGCCAGGCTGGGGGCTCTGGAAGGCCTCCTGGGACAGAGACTGATCAGGGAGGGGACATCCCCCGCGCCCTGTTGCCATGATGGAACCTGGCATTGAGGGTCAAGTGTGGCTGTGCGGGATCATGTGTGCGGTGCTGGGCCCTGCACTGCGGCACTGCTGAGTCTCAGGAGCAGCGCTGAGCACTGGGTTGGGGATACTGGGGCAAAGCCTCCTGTTCCAGCCCCCCTTCCCTGGGGCAGGGCGATCCACAGTCCCCACCGTCAGCCCAGCCTGGCCTGGCCCGGCCCGGCCCCCTGAGCCTGCGAGACTATTAAGGACAGAGCTAAAGTAAGAGGAGTTAAAGTAAATAATTCTGTGGTTAAGCTGCTTTCCTGCATCTCATGGTCTCATGTGAGTCCTGTGGCTCCCATGGGCTTACGCACTGTGGCTGGATGGTGCTGCCCCATCTGAATCATGCCTGTGCCCCTTGTCCCTGTCCTGCCACACAGGGCTGTGCCCCCCTCAGCCACTTGTGCCCCATGCAAGGGGTACAGGTAGAGTCAAGCATCCCCAGATGGCCCTGCATCCTGACGAGGTGTCACAGCCCACTGGAGTCATGGCATCACTCATGGGACATGGGTGCTTCTTGAATCCCCACTAGGGAAGGGCCGTGAGGCACTGGGCAGAGCTGCGGGCTGCTTTCTACCCCCTGGTTTTTGGGGTGCCCTGCACTCTGGGATGAAGACGCCCCCTGGTCACCTCCTTCATCCCCACTGGTCACACCCAGGCCCTGCAGAAGAAGTCGGGTCCAGGAGAGGTGGACACTGGGGTGCTACAGCTGCCCCGAGACAGTCAGTTGCCCCCAGCCACAGCTCTGAGTGGGGCACAGCGGTTTTGCCAGCCAGTGGTGCCCAGTGCCACCACCCTGATGCTTTGTTTCCAAGGGAAGATGACAACATTTTGGTGTTTCAGAGCGGTGTTTGGGGGCTGTGGAGCTGCCTTGGCAGAAATGATAGCCCCGCCAGCCCAGGCGCTTGTGCCCAGTGAGCGCCAGGCACTGGCCATGTGCCACACACCCAGGAACAGGGACGGTGACACTTCTTGCACTTAGGATTTAAATGCCACCAAGGTTAGGAACAGCTGAGAAGAGATTTTCAGGATTGGGCTTTTGGACAGAGATGCCTAAATTCCATCTAAGCTACCCTTTAAGCATCAACGTCCCGGGCCGGCCCTCATGCACTGACACGGCTGCCACCCTCCACGTGGCATCACCGCTTTGGCGGGTGAGCAGCTCTAGGACATGCCTGCCAGCACCCAAAGTGCAGCCACTTGTGCTCCCCAAGGGCTGAGGCTGGGCAGAGACCCAAGAGCCAGGACCCCCACTCCCTGGGGTGTGGCTGCTGCTGGAGCTGGGCAGTGCAGCAGGGTCTCAGGGGGCCTGGCAGAACCGTGAGTGTGTGTGCTGACCGCTGGTTCCCCACACACAGACCTAGAGAGAAGCCACAGGAGAGTTGTTTAATGCGAGAGGGGACAGATGGCAGCACCTCAGGGCTGGGAAAGGCCCCCCACCATTTCTGAGCAACCGTCTCCATCAACGACCACCTCATCCATGCTGCCCCCAGGGAGAGAGATGGTCATGCTCACACCTTGCTGTCCTCTTCAGTGCTGTGGTGGGGCAGATGCCACAGGCAAGCTGGGCTTTGGGAGCCGCAGCTCTCCTCCCGCTCACTGCACCTGGCACACCACTGGCTGTGGCCCCAGTGCGGCACGGGGAGCCGCTCTGTGCAGGAGAGTGACATGGAGACAGGACTCCCGGCTGCAGCGCTGCACCTACCGAATGTGCTGGTAGAACTGGATCACGGCTTGCTCCTGCTCCCGCGTCTCGATGGAGCCAGGTCGCAGTCGCCGGATCTCCCGGATGGCGTCGCTGCCATTCATCTTCTGTGCCTTCACCAGGTAGCAGGCCAGCATGGTGCCCGTCCGGCCATGCCCCAGCATGCAGTGCACTGCCACAGCCTGGCCACCAGCACCGCACCATCAGGAGGGATGCAGGTGTCGCTGCTGCAGCCCCTGGCACTGCCCCTTGGCACTACAGGCACCGTCTCCCTTGGCAGTAGCCCCTTGGTGTAACCACTTCCTGGGTGCCACCTCCTCCCCGCTGCGGTGCCACCCCCCGCAGCGCTGCCTCCCTGGTGTGATGCGTCCCCACCATACCTCACGTCCCCACCATACCTCACCGCAGGCATTGGCCTCCTCCACCAGCTGCAGGAAGCTCTGGATCTGCCTGGGCGTCGGGGGGCTGAAGTCGGGCACACGGAGCCGGTGGAGCTGGATGTCAGGACAGCAGCCGTGGTGCGGGGGCGCCCGCTCTGACAGCGACACCAGGTGCCGCACGCCCTGGCCCAGCAGGAACCGGTAGTGCCCCGGCTGCCGTGGCATGGCCAGGCCTGCCAGCCGCCCCTCCGCCACCCACGAGAAGTTGGGGGGCTCGGACGCCCCCATCACCTGCGGAGACAGGCACCGTGGGCCTCTGCTGCCACATTCCCTGGGGACAGGGCGGCTCTGGGGACGCCAGCTGGGCCACGCCCCTGGCGGATCACTGCCAGGACACCGGGGACACCCGGGTCAGCTCCCCCACACCCCCCCCGGGCCTCCCTGACCAGGCCTCTGGACCCCTCAACAGCCGCCCCCAGAAGAACGTGGCGCCCAGAACCGCCCGTTCAGGCCCCCCGAGATCCCCGGGCAGCCCTTGCAACCAGGCCCGCCCCCACCGCGGCACCAGCCAGACTCCCCCGTAAGCCGCACCGCCCGCGCCCGGCCCCCGTGGCCTGTCCCAGGCAAGGCCCCGGCCCGGCCCGGTCGAGCCCCGCAGACCGCTCCCCCCGGGCCCGCCCGCCCCGCCGTACCGGGGAGGCCGCGCGGCGGCAGCGCGGAGCGTGGCCGGGGCCGGGAAGCGGCTGCAGGGGGCGGAGGCGCGGGCGGGCGCAGAGCGTCAGACCCGAGCGGGGCTGCACCCCCGGGGGATCCGGGACACGGGGCTGCCCCTCTCGGCCCCCCAGGCCTTGCCCCTGCCCAGGCCCCCTCCCCGCAGCGGGACTGGCGGCAGCGCGTGCCCCCCAGCGCTGGGCGGCCGGGCTCTGTCCCCCGACTGTGGGCCCCAGTGTCCCCGGGACGGAGCAGGGCCCCCGTGCTGGCGGGAGCCTTCCCCTGCTCCCACTCCCCCCACCCCGGCAAGTTTCCTGCGCCCGCATTAATTACCTGAGCCATGCCGAGCTTTGGTGGGCCTCGGGCTGCCCACCATTGCTGCATTTCAAACCCATTTCTTCATTTATGTGATGCCAGGTGGCGGGGGGTGGGTGGGGGTGGTGTTTACACAGCAGGGAAGGTGGGGGGCACACAGCCCCCGTGGCAATCACGGCTCGGCCAGCGCTTGCCAGCCAGCAGGAGCGAGAGCGCGGGGAGGCACCAGCGCCGTGCCCAGTACCAGGTGCCAGGGCCTTGGGCACACCTGGCCCACGACTGCGCAGGGGAAGTGTCTCCAGCCAAAGATGGGGGTTTTGCTGGGGCCATTCTGCATGGCACCGTCACCCCTGAGGTGGGAGATTCCTGCGTTCCGTGTACACATCCTGCATTTCCCCCATGGAAGGCTGCTGGGCATCAAAGCTGCCCCTGAAGGCATCCTGCTCCTGCTCCTGCCCCAGCATGATGGCCACCGCTGTCCCCACTTCTGCAGCCCCTCACAGGTCCAGGGCCTCCCACTGAGCCAAAACCCAGCGATGCTGGTGGCTGACCCCACCAGCTGGTGCAGATATGCTCGCTCACCATGATCCCCATGGGGACACGGAAGGTAACAAACTTGCCCCCACGTAGAATTGGTACTCTTTGAGCTTGGGCTTGAGGAGGAGGATCCCGTCCTGCGCCTTGGTGGTGCAGAAGAGGCTGTAGGGCTGGGTTAGGTCGGTGTAGGACCACAGGTGCACAGTGACGTTCTGCAGCGGCTGCTTGGGCTTTGCCCTCACCAGCACGTGGGAGTCATTGGTCTCTTGGGGAAACACGAACACTTTGTGCTCCAGGTCTGGGAGAGGTGAGAAAGAAGTGGCTGCTCCTGCCATGGCAAAGGCATCTGGCCAAATCCCCCAAGGGGAAACAGGGCTGCAGCCTGCCGGTGAGGAAGCCACCACCAACCTGGAGGTGGCCTCCAGCATCACACCCAGAGGTGGATTCCACCTCCAAGACCGGCCGCGTGTGGGCTGTGATACGGTGAGGATGAGCTGCAGGAAGGAGGGGGAGAGTCCTTGTCCCCAGCCACCCCCTTGGCCCCTTCCCTAACATCTGTCCTTAGGTTGTAGGTGACCACGGCAGTGGGTCTTGTTGGAGGAGGGGAAGAGGAGGATGTTGCTGGGGCCTTTCTACAGGGAGTCATGAATTCCTTCCTTCTCCCACAGGAACACCTTGGGGCTGAGCCAGCCGGGTGTCACTCAGGTAGGTGGACACCCTGGGGCGGCCATGTCATTGGGTGGGGGGACACAGAGGGACCATGGCGCTCCCTCCCAGCCCCTTCTCCTCCCATTGCCTACGGGGCCAGAGATGCAGCAACTGCCTGTCCAATGCTGGTGCTGTGCCAGAAGCTGCAGGAGGGTGGGGAGTGCCTTACCTGGGGTCCCTGTGACCTTGCAGAAGAGCATCAGCTGCTGGTAGAGAGTGGGTGCTGACAGGTGAGCCTGGATCTAGGCAGTCGCTTTTTCTGCAGCACCCAGATGAGAGTGCCAGGCTGGACAGCGGGGTCTCCCTGTTCCCACCTCTGTGGCCTGGCTGTTCCAGGCTGTGGGAGCCCCACATCCCTGCTGCCACCCCTGACACAGCTGTGCGACATTCCTCGTGGTGCCTGGCATTGTGTCCCTGCTGTCCCCCACTGCTGCCCCGACTTAGGGTGCCCCTTTTAGCCCTTTTGCTACACTGCCATCGCACCTCCTCAGCCCACCCCTATGCACCCTGCTGCACCCCCAGCACACGGTGCTGTGCTCATTGCACCCCTCTGCAGAGTTCTGGGTGCCTTCTCCATCCATGGCTACTGCATGACGCCCAGGCCTCCTCCTTGCACCTCCTGTACCCCTCACTGCACCCACTGCACCCCTCTGCAGTGCTCAGGGTGCCCCGCTGCTCCCGACTGCCACCACCACCGCGTGTCCCCCTATGCCCACTGCGCCCATTGCTCCCCACTGTACCTTCTGCTCTCCCTGTGAGACCCAGAGCGGGTCACGGCACAACCCCCCTGCACCTACCTCACAGGGTAGCAAGGTCAGAAAGCACCACAAGGGCGAGGAGGCAGAGCCATGGCTGCCCCTTCGCACTGCTGAGCCTGGCCGCTGGCCCCTCTGTGGCGAGAGGGAACTGCAGAGCCACTGTGCTGCGGCCCTGGGGCTGCCCAGCCTCTGTGCCGGTGTAAGCATGGCTATGCAATGGTGATGTTTCCCCGTGACCTTCGTCCCCAAGTGCCTGGGGACACTGACCTATGGGGCTGTTTGGCAGTCTGGTGAGGGGCTCAGAGCCAGCTCTGCCCGGGAGCCTGCAGACCTGGCAGGGAGCCTGGGGATGGTGGGTGTGCATGGGGACAGGCATCAGGGATGGGTCCTGCATCCCCTGGGGCCTGCCCAGCCCTGATCACTTCTGCTGTTCTACGTGTGGTTGGGCAGTGCTGGAGCCAGTGGATCTGCACCCTGCCCGTGCAGGAGCCAGCCAGAGGGCAGCTCGGGGAGGGTGTGGGAAGGGAAAGGGTGCCCCAGGCATCAGTGATGGGTCAGTGGCAGCTGCTGGTACTCAGGGGGACCCTGTCAGGCTGAATGGTGTCCCCAGCCTTCCACAGCTCCATCTGACCCCAGCTCTGACCGGAACTCCGTGGCTGGGGCATGCAGACGGCATCTTCTTGGCAGGCTGTAGAGGTGAAAGGTTGATGGGATGGGGAGGGGAGTGTCGGGGCTGAGGCCGCCCCAGCCCCGGATCCAGCCGGTTCTCATGGCCCCAGTGCCTCCCGGAGCCGGGGTTTCACCACCACATCGCCCTTCACTTCGTAGCTCAGGCTCCTCCAGCCTAAGATGGAGGGTGGCAGGCGCAGGGACTGGTAGGCAGCTCGCATCTTGTCTGGGGACAGCCCCACGTCCCACAAGTAGACATCGGCCAGCTCACCCGAGAAGGAGTTGTAGACGTCGAAGCCACCCCCGAAGGCATCCTGCTCCTGCCCCAGTAAGATGGCTGCCTCTGCCCCCACCGTGTAGCCCCGCTGCAGCCCCTTGCGGGGCCAGGGCTTCCCGTTGAGCCAAAACTCAGCAATGCCGGTGGCTGATTCCCAGCTGGTGCAGATGTGCTCCCAGTCCCTGTGGCCCTCGGGGACACGGAAGGTGACAAACTTGCCCCCCACGTAGAACCGGTACTCACTGGGCTTGGGCTTGAGGACGAGGATCTCATTGTCCTGCGCCTTGGTGGCGTAGGAGAAGAGGCTGTAGGGCCGGGTTAGATCGGTGTAGGACCGCAGGCACACCGTGAAGTTCTGCAGTGGCTGCCCGAGCTTGGGCCTCAGCACCACATAGGCGTCACTGGGGTCCTTCCGGAAGATGAACACCTTCCGATACAGGTCTGGGGGACGAGAGAGGGGATGCGGTGGGAGTTTGGATTGTCCTGCAGTCCCCTCTGAATGCCTCTGAGACTTCCTCCAGCCCCCCTGGGTGACCCCACCACCCTGATGTCCCCTTTGCTGACCCCAGCTTTGCTCCAGCCTCCTCCAGACCTGCTGACTGGGCTCTGGCATGGAGCAGAGGGCTTGGAGAGCTGCTGCCAGACCCTCCCCCGACCTGCCCTGCCCTGTGCCCCAGTGCTGCCCCTACCTTCCTGGGCCACGATCCCTGAGAGTCCGGCCAGGATGGCAAGCCAGAGCTGCAGCTGGCCCATGGTCCCGGGCGCTGTGGTCAGTGCCGAAAGAGATGTCGCCTTGGTGCAGGGCTGCTGCCCACTGGGTTTATGAGCTGGAGGGTGGGAGGGGAAATGCTTCCCCCCAGTCCTGTCCCTCGCAGCCTGGCATGCCTGGGAGGAGCGATTTCATGCTGTCACATGGCGGTGCCGCAAGGCCCTGGGTCACCCGCCTGCACAGGCCTCCGCTTGGGGCTGTGCCCCGGCCACGTGCCCACTCGGGCGGTGGGGGCACCCCGACCATGTGGCTTAACCTTGGTCTTCTTGTCTCACCCCCATGGGCAAATCCCTGGTGGGAGCCAGCCGGTGTGATCCTAGCTCACCCAAGAGGCACAGGGGAAGCTGTGCTGGCTCCCTCACCCCGACCCATGGCTTGGGCATGTCCCCAGGCTCTGTTCACCCCGTCCTGGGCAAAGGGATGGGGCCCTAAGCCGGAGCCGTGGGCACCAGGTGGCAGAAGAAACGGCAGCAAAGCCGAATGGCTGAGGGTCTTGCATTGCCCGTGGGTGTCTGTGCTCTGGGCATCCCCTGAGGGTGTCCATGTGTCCTGCAGGCAGATGGGGCCTCTGCACCCGTGCGCTGTGCACCCTGCCCGGGTGCAGCCTGGTTGGGAAGGAGGAGGATTTCGGCTGCTCTGCGCTCAGTGGTGATGGCACTGGGTTGGGCTGTTGGGCTGCTGGGCAAGGGGTCTGGGCTGGGGGTGTGGGGCTGTTGCAAGGATACACTGTGGGGGTCGTGGATGGCAGGGCAACAGCAGGGTGCTCTTGGCCGCAGGTGGCCACCCCCTTTTTGCGGGACAACGTGGGCTCACTCCCTACCAAGTCAGTCCCTCAGTTTTCCAGGGATGAATCCCCAGGTCCCGCAGGACTTGGCTCAGCCAGGGCAGCTCCTTGTGTGCTGCTGTGCCATGCCCTGGACCCTGCGGGTAGGCAGATTCTGGCCCGGCCGTGGGCTTGTGCCCCTACATTGCCCCCACTCCAGCTCTCCATCCACACCCATTCTGCATCACATGTGCCTTGTGACCACACGTGTCTGTTCCTCGTGGACCATGGCTCAGATGCCTCCAGCGCTGGATGTAAATTACCCCACTTCCCACTAATAGACTGCAGAGCTCTGTTATGAACTTTTCCTGTTAATTTGGAGGCCGGAGGAGCATGTGCCTCCCACTTCCCATCCCTTGGCCCATGAGAGCCTGGCCAGAGACAATGGATGTCATGCCCCATGCCCCCTGCACCTCCCAGCTCCTGCCATTAAACAAGCTTGGCAAGTGGCTCTGAGATGTATATATTGTATATAATTCCCACTGCCTGATCTTGAATGTGACGCTTCTCTTGGCTTGTCAGGAGGGAGTGAAAAATCCCCTGTTGCTTCACATTGTTGCTGATTTTCCCATCTGCTGGAATTGCCCTGTGGAGCTGGGGAGCCCAGGACTGAGCCTCGGGGATCCCCACAGGCATGCGGAAGCCTGAGTCTGCTGTCATTGTAGGAGAGGTTGCCCATGATCTCCAGCAGGCCCAGGGAGTTACTACTCCCCAGGGCACTGGGGCTCTGCAAATGAGGCAGGTGGGCATCAGGCGGTGATGCATCTGCCTGACTGCGGGTGCCTGCATCCCACGGCATCGCTTGAGACATTCCCTCTGATGGGCTGCTGCTCCCTGCCACAGAGCTGCTGCCCTGCTGGTGATTCACACACAGACTCGGTGCAGGTTGAGCAGGGCAATTTATCAGGGTGGGCCATGCTGTGGGGAGAAGGGAGGCTGCCTGCAGCTGATCCATTGGTGCAGGATTGTCCCTGGGCTGGCCCCGCTGTGCATGAAAAGCACAGATTTTCTCACAGCCTCCAAGGAGGGTTGCAGGCCCGCACTGGGTGCAAATCCCACCAAGCCACCTGCAAATGAGCCTGTGAGCTGTGGACCTGCTCACCACCCCATGGTCCTAGCCCTCACGGCCAGCAGGATGGGAAACTGCTGGGGAGAAGCAGCCAGGGAGGGGTGAGGTACTCACCACTGGGATGCAGTTGCCCGTGATGTGTGTCCCAGGATGGCACCTGCTCCTCTGTCTTTGGCGTTTCCACTAGTGCTGTGCGTGGCAGCCAATGCCCAGCCATGCATGCTCACTGCTGGGTGCTGTGCCCAGTGGTCCACGCTCTCCGATCAGTGCCACACACTGCAATGCACGCTCTCCAAGAGCTACGTTGCATGGTAGCACCCACTCCACTTGCTCTTCCTCAGGCTCTGCTCTTCCCAGTCAAAACGGAGGCGAAGGACTGCAGCAAAGTGGTAAGAGCTGCTTCATTAACAGCAGCCTTCTGGCCTGGCAACCCCCTTCACCCAAAGGAAACAAGTGGGCCACTGCTGCTGGTAAAGCCAGTGAGCTGCCCGTGCAAGCCTGCCATTTCTTGAGCAGGAAACAATCATTTCTTGGCAGAACACCTTAAATTAACGAGGAATTGTATTTACTAGCACCCCAGCTGTGTGGATGTTCCTGTTGCTGGCCCAGGCATGTGTGGCTTTTCATCCCAGGGGTGTCAGCTGTGGGCAAGCGTGGCTCCAGGGTGTGGGGTGCATGTCGTGGGTGCAGAATGTGGGCGGCCGGCAAGGGGTCCCTGCAGCAGCACAGCCTGGGCACGTGGTACTTCCCAGCTCCCACACAGCAAAGAAATCCACAGCTCTTCCTTGGGATGCCCTGTTGGAGGCCAAATCCTGTGGGGTCACCCTGCAGCACTGGGGCAGGGCCATGGGCTCCCTGGGCTGCAGCAGGCAGCAAGGCCAGCTTGGCAGGGGACTGGGGGGCCGATGTGCCTGGTGGGAGCATCCCTGGAAGGCAGTGGTGCTGAGGGACAGGGCTCAGGGGGTTTGAACTGAGTGTTACTGTTGTCATTTGGGTGGTGGTTGGGGGGAGAAGCTGGTCGTTTGGGAGGAGCGAAGGGTCAGAGGCTGGGTGTCTGTGATGGGGGTCTGGGCAGCTATGCGGCAAGGGGATTTGGGGGTGAAAGGCCTGAGAGTCTGCACGCGGGATCCAGGGACAGGTGGCTGACAGACTGTGGTTTGAGGGGGGGCAGGAGTCAAGGGTGTGAGGGGGCTGAGCTATGCCTCTGTGGGCTGCACGGTAGGCTCAGCTGCATCCCTGCCATGCTGTGCAGCAGGGCGAGCTGCATCCCACCGCCTGTCCCCTCCCCTGGCCTCAGTGCCCCTCACCCTGGCGAGGGTCACGGCCACAACATCTCCCAGGCCAAGGCAGCGCCTGGCATGTGCAGCCAGAAGCAGAGACACGCAGGCAGGTAATGTGTGTAATCCAGATATATTTATAGGATTATTTTCCGAGATTAGCACAGGATATTAGAAAGGTTATAAAGTCACATCGACGTTCGTTGTCTCCCTTTTATGTACATACAAGAACACAGCACAACAACACAGACCATCCTCTGCCCTGCCCCGCTGCCGCCCCATGGCGTCTCCAGAGCTCCCTACAAATATGGCTTTCGTGTCTATTGAGAGTTCAGTGCCAGCTGGGAAGTGGCCGGAGCCTTGCTGGGGCTGGTGAGTGGGAGTGAACGAGCCTTGCTGCAAATGAGGGCCACAGGGTCCTGGATCCTCCCTGCTCTCCCTCATGCTGGCCCTGGCTGTGTCCCAGTCTGGATGCTGCGGGCCCAGCACAGGTGACTGTGGTAGCACAGGGTGGACATGCGGGCAGGGGACCTCCAGCTCCCTGGCCAACAAGGACTGCCCTCCTGCTCTCAAAGGGGCCACCAAGGCCTCACCTCTCCTAGCCACATGGTGACACTGCCCAGCTTTGCTGGGCACCAGCAGAGAGGGACAGGAGCCTAGTGGCTGGCCCCTCTCCTCTGTGACAGCATGTCCCTCATGTCACCGCCCCAGCAGCACCACCTGTCCCACTGCTTCTTCCCTCTGCAGTGCAGCGCATCCATCATCAGCCGCAGCAGGGATGCCATGTACCCTGCTGCCTCCCCGTGTTGCTGACGGTGTAGGGTATCACCCCACGTGAACATCAAGGTGGAGCTTCTCACCCCTTCACACAACCCGCACCACCTAGTGTACTGAGGTGGGGTACCCCACCCTTCTTGACAGGCCTGACCCCGCGTACCACAGCGCTGCGCACACGTACAGCAGGACACGGCCCAGAGCCAGCACCCACGGTGTACCCAGTCACCTCCACCTCACAGCGCCCTAATGCACCTACATTGGTGCAGCTCATGACTGACACCTGCCATGTCCCTGCTCACGGCTGTGTACCTGTTCCTCTGCACACCCGTGGCATGGTGTATTCACCACCCCAAAAGGCACAACACACAGCATACCCCACCATGCTCCTGGACTCCCAAAACGTCATTTCCTACCCCACCTCACACCCATGACGTGACCTATTCGTCAGGGCCTCAAACTCACAAAGTGGTTTCTCCATCATGCTCGTGACACGGTGTGTCCCATCCCACCTTCCACTGGCAGCACAGCGGGTGCACCATCACTGCACCCTTCCCATGCTGTGACGTGCCCCATCGTAGCCTCATGGCTGTGTCCCCCATGCTCATCCCACAGCACCTCTCTCTTCACACATGTGACATGGTGCATCTGTCATGCACCTGTGCTGCATCCAAAGGTCCACGGCCCTTGTGCCCATGGCAGCAGGCCCACTGCTCCCTTGCATCTGCCCTTTGATGAGCCCTTTGGTTCTTGCTTACAGACGCAGCCTCACGTTCATGCTCCCACTGCTTCCAGGACCTGCGGCCGTAACTCAGCCTCTCATCATGGCTGCTGCAGGACAATAGGCCCCCCCAGGGTGAGACCTTGCCCATCCTTTGCTGACAGCTGCCACAGGCAACAGGTCTTGCCCTGATGCCCTGCCTGTGCCTGGTCCTCCCCATGCTGCATCCTGCCGTGTCCCATAGCATGCAGCATCTCAAAAAGGCCCAATCCAGACTTCTCTCACCAGGGCCAAGCAGCGACCACCTGCACCAGCCCCTGAAGCAGCAGTGCTGGGGAGAAACCAGCCACGGCCGTGCCCACGCTGCCTCGAAGGGGCACAAACTGCCCTGTCTGACCTCGGCTCCCACTTGCCTTTCCCTAGGGACCAGTTAATCCCCTTTCCTCCCAGACCCTGGGTCAGGGCTTTCTTTGTAATGCAGACTTACAATGAGATTAAACCGTACGTGAGAAGACATCCTTGCATTTTTATTTGAAGGAATTAAGTCTATTTGATAGTGGATGTTAAAGATCTTCAGCAAAGCATCAGGTCACACGTTCATACACGCTCAGTGTGCAGCAGAGCAGTTAACAGCACTGACATCTGCAGTGTTATCTCCGGCAGCAATGCTTGCATCCATTGAAACAAGCTCAGACCTACTGTTGGGGCTCCAGGCCAACATCCTCCTCCAAAAAGATGGGAAAGGAAGCATGACATTGAGAATACTGCAGGTTTTCTTCACCATGCATGACAAAGGCTCTTTCAAGGCGCTAACACCATGTTGCCTGCTTGCTCCTGACACCTGATTTAGCCATGGTGAACCTAGTCACATCTGTGCACATGCCACAAACGCACTGCTCGCTCACAGCCTGTGTCTGCCACCGAGCCATGCCTCTTCTTCCTTGCCTGTTTGACCCCAGCCCCCTTTAGCCCTGCTCACTCTGCGATGGCTTCCCTGTGGGCATCCTCCATAGGGTTGCAGGGTCTGAACAGGAGCGACACTGCCTCTACCAGCCCCATAGGCACAGGACACAAGCTCTTCCTCTACCTCCACAGTGAGCCTACCCATGCCACCAAGGGCTTTTGTTCTTTTCCGAAAGGCTCTGCTTCCTCCCAAAAGGTTCTCCTCCTCTAGACAACCCAAAATTGAAGGGGTGCCCAGATGAAGGGTGGCTCTTGCAAATCCCTTGTGTCCAGACCAAGAGATGCCGGGATCCTGGGAAGCTGAAAAACCTCATCCCAAGGGTGGCAGATGTGGCCCAGCTCCTTGCGGGGGGTGTGGGGTGTCCCACAGATGCTGAAACGCATAGCCCCCTGCACCACACCCTATGGGTGTGTGGTTGGGGTGGGCCAAGCAGATCCTGGAGACTATTTGGGAAGCTGGGAAAAGCTTCTTGTTTTTGTCTTGGAAGAAAGAGCGAAACAGTAGGGGGTAGGGCATGCCCCCCCAAAGCTTCTTGGTGACCCCTGAAGTACCGAGACACTAAATGCAGGCATTTGTTGGCCTGCTTGACCCCATACTTGGAGCCAAGGGAGAAATGGCCTTTTCCAAGCCCACACCTGCCCTGGGAAGGCGGACAGACAGCTCCCAGCAGTAGACCCCGGTGGAGCCCCGCTCCTTGGCCAGAGGAATCCCAGGCCTTGTGTCGCTCTGGGCTGCTTGCACTGGGGAGGTTCTCTCCAGCTCAGCTCCCATGCTGCCACCAGCTGCATCAGCTCTGGTTGAAGCCACCCTCAGGTCTAAAACACCTTTCCAGAGGCTCCACCGGCCCCAGAGCTAGCCTGGCAAAAAGGGCAGTGGCAATGGCCACAGGGCCCACCGGTTCTCCCAGGCGCTCCTAACACAGGCGGCCTCCTGCACTGAACATCTCAATAGATGGTTTAAATCAACATTTCCAATCTGAAAATTTGTAAAGTTGGGGCTTTTTCTCTGGACTTTCCCCCAGACCTCTGCCCTCCCCCCTCCCGCTGGGGTGGGACCAGGGAGCTGCAGTGCTTGGCAGCTCCCAGTCTCTCTGGGGGCCTCAGTTGTTCCCACCCTGGAAGCTCACCCCTGCTTCACACATCTACTGTACGAGGACAGTTCTCCTCCTGAACGGACACTGTTCGACAAGAACCACCAAGGATAAAATCAGGGCAGGGGCCTGGGGTCCCTCCCTGCTCGACCCCAGCTGCATGCCAAGACCTTGGAGGCAGAGATGCTGCCCACTGGCATCCTGCTCCTGTCCCACCAGCTGCACTCCCCACCCCAGCTGGAGCTGGGGCCATCACACAGCAGCCAAGGCTGAGGGGAGCAACACGAATATGGGTCCCAGCTCTCAGTGGGAGGCACAGGGCGAGCGTTCATGACAGAGGGGCCACCCAGCTGCCCCGAGCTTGCACCAGAGCCTGGAGCTGATTTTATCCTTGGATATCAAAGAAACCAAAATGGAGAGAAACAAAGGAAAGAGCTACATCAACCCCAGCCCAACATCCCAACCAAGGGCCCAAAGCAAAGAGCAGCCACAAAACCAAAGCAAAGGTCCAAAGGAAGAAGGAAAGTCGCTCACTCACTGGTTGGTCTGTGTTTTGCGCGAGCGCCGGTAGCAGGGATGGAGGTGCAAGCAAGCAAACGGGGCCGGGGCTTTTGCTGTTCATAGTAATAATGTTTTGTACAAGTTCAAGAAGAAGCATCATGTCTCAGGCCGGTCGCTCTCTGCTCTCTGTCCTGCCATCCCTCTGTCCGTCCATCTGCTCGTGCTGGGCACGAGAAAAATCTGTTGGGTTGAGTGGGGTTTGTGGTCTGGTTTCTGTTTCCATTGGGGTCTGTTAGCTCCATTTATCACTCTCTCCGATGCCCCTAGATGAAATACTCCTTCTTGTCATCGCCACCAGCTTGGCCACCCTCTGCATTGATGATGGCTGTGTCGGCGTCTGGGGCATCGTCTGACCCCTTGGCCTCGTGGGTCAGGTAGGTACCTGGGTGGGGAGAGGGGATCAGCATCACGCAGGGGTCTGCCAGCACCCTGCTCCCACACAAGCAGGGGGATTTGGCCTGCCTGGAGGGGCCCCAGTGGCAGAGCCTGAAGGCTGGCTGGAAAACACAGGTGAGGCAAGTCCTTTGGGTTTGGCCTGAAATGGAAAAGTCACTGGTTTCCCCGGGACAAGCCTTGCCTGGACTGCTGGAGGCTTTTGCAGTCATCTCTAGCCAGAGGATGAAACTGCCTCCCCCTCTGCAGGCAGCAGCCCTTGCCTGCGTTTCCAGGTACATGTCATGCCCTCCCCACTGTCGGCTCCTTCCCTCCCTGCATTCGCATCCTTGTTCCCCCCTCATAAAACTGGAGGGTTTCTCTGCAAAACTGCCATCTGCAAGGAGGCTTCAGCTCATGGCTGCCCCTGGAGCCAGCACGGCACGGGGCAGAGGCAGCAGCTCTGCTGGACTCGGAGGGCAGGGGCAGGGGGCTCTTACTCACACATCACCTTTGCTGAGTTTTGCCGATGTCTGGATGTGACCATCTCCCCGTGTCTTATGCACATACCTGTCGGGCGGATGAAAAGTCCAGGGATGGGGAGATGGAAATGGTGGAGGGCAAGGAGGAAGAGGAAGGCGGAGGGCTGGTGAGGAGGGGAGGGAAAGGGAAGAGGTGGGGTCAGGCACAGACAGGGGCAGTGGCACGGGCAATCCTGGGGCACTGGGTACCAAACCATGAAGGAGAGATGGAGATAAGGGGTAGGAGCTGCTTCCACCTGGTGCTGTCCGTCTCCAAGGACTCACAGGGACATCTCCAACGCGGGGTAGGTGCCAGCACAGCATCCCCCAACCCAAGACAGCTGACACTGGCTGCGCTGGGTTTCTCTGGACACAAAGCAGGTCTGCAGGATAGGGAGCTGCCTCTCTTCCCCATG
Organism: Falco rusticolus; assembly: GCF_015220075.1. Classification (NCBI taxonomy): domain Eukaryota; kingdom Metazoa; phylum Chordata; class Aves; order Falconiformes; family Falconidae; genus Falco; species Falco rusticolus. The sequence continues at coordinate 128,594 of NC_051205.1, read as the reverse complement.
CTACCCACTCTCTTTGGGTACACAGCCCTGCTCCCAGAGACCCACCAAGGGGGGGAGCAGACCCTGCGCTGCCTGCTCCAATACAGCACAGGGGTCTTGGCTCCATACAGGTCCCCTACCCCGTACCTTTGTGTCTGATCAGGTAGTGTCCCAAAACGATGAGAAGACTGAGCAGTAGGAAGACAATAACAGCAACCACCCCGCCAATCACCGCATGGTATGTGCTGGAGGTCGAGGGCACCGGGCTGGCATCTGCCCAGATGGCAAAAGGAGAGAAAAGAGAGAGAAGATGACACTGCAGACCCTGCTGCATGGCAGAGGCTGCCAGCTGTTCCATGGACTGCTCAGGGCTGCTGGTGGGTGCCTTGGCAGGCCTGATCCTGCTTGGCTCTGTGCAGTCAGCTTGATCCTGCTGCAGACGACAGCTGTTGAGGTGGGAGCAAGAAAAAGGCAGGCAGCAGGGCAAGCAAGGAGGGGAAAGCAACATCCATCAGTGCTGGCCCCTGGGGGGAGCAAGCTGAGAGAAGCCCCAATGGCTGTGCTGGGCACCCTGCCTAGGTGAGAAGGCAGCCAAGAAGAGCTGTGACAAGGCAAACCCATCTCTTTGCCTGGCTGCCTGTGATGTGTCCCAGGGAGCAGCACTGGCAACACGCTCTGTTGCAGCTTGCGGTACCTCTGCCTTCAGGCACAGCCACAATCCCACCACCCCATCCCTCACGGTGGGATTTTTGCCCCTGAATGGGTGGCTGAGCACACAGCACAGGCAGGCTTGGCTCACTCTTCCCCTACGCCGTGCCAGCAGGAAAGTGATGTGCAGGCTGGCATGGCCACATACTGCACCCCAAGGCCAGTCCCAAATCAGTCACATCTTGTACAATCTGTGCTGGGATCCCACATTAGGCCTGGTACACAGGGACAAATCCTACTTCCACTCCACTCTCACTGTGCCCCATCAGCTCAGGGAGCACAGCATCAGAGAAATGTTCAGAGGAAGTGTCTAGACAGGGTGGGGAGGGAAAGACAACAGGGGAGGCAACAGGACAGTGGCGACATCTCATGTGGACACAAGGCACAGGCTGCAGCCACAGCCTGCCAGGGAGAGTTGGAAGGAGCATTATGCAGCCCAGGTTCCGGGACCTCGGCTCTTTCTGTTGCGTACCACCACTGCAAATTGCTGAGATGGCAGCTGCCGAGTCCAAACATGCCAACAAGCAGCTGCACAGGAACTGGAAACTGGCTGAGCACCTGGGGTACGCCAAGGGTGTCCCTGGCCAAGGGCTGGACCACCATCTGCCTGTGGAGCTTCTTCTGCTGGGCTGGGGAGCAGTGGGTCCATAAAGAGAGAGAAAAGGAGCTTACAGTACCTTGGATGGGAGCTGGAGTGAAGGATGAAGCGGTGGCCATGGAAGCATGAGAGATGGACTGGGAAGGGCCTGGCGGAGGGGCTGGAGTGGAGTGAACATGTGGGGTGGGGAGCTGGGAAAAATCTGGGGAGGACAACAAAAACACAGGGACACAAATCAACCCTAGGAGGTGTCAGTGAGGCATGACATAGCCCATCGGAGGGGACCCCAGCTCCCCCCAGCCTGGTGGGATCTATTCTCAGCAGCTCCTTCCACAACTCCCTTTCCTTGGCTGTGGGCCCTCCTCCTGCCACCATCCTCTGGGACACATTGCTGTGAACATCTGCCCCCACCTCCTACCTTGCCAGCACTCCTTGTCACCCCTTCCTCTGGTGAGGGACTCCACTGGGCCCCTCCTGCTTGGGAGCCCTGGCAATGCAGTGGCCACAGCATCACCCACCGTGAGGTGCCACCTATGCTTTCTTATGCACACCCTCGAGGACTGCTCCGTCCCTGCTCTCCCCCACTGCTGAACAAAGTGGCCACTGTGGCAGACAGGCTTGAGGGATCCACCAGGCAAAACAGCTGCTCCAGTGATGGTGCCCAACACCCGAGTGGCTCCGGGGGAAAAAAAGGAGGGGGAATTTGACAAGGGGAACCAAGCCTAGATGTGGAGCTCATCTGCCAGGGGCTGTGACATTAAGCATGTGAGGGACACCGGTGTTCCGGGTGCCATGTGCTTGTGGACCGTATCAAGCACCCCAGATGCTGTTGTGAGCTTCTGGATGGGCGCTGAGCACCCTGGGGACTGCTGTGCTCCTGGATAGGTGTGAAGGGCTCTGGGTGCTGCCGTTTGCTCACTGCCAGGCTCAGGAAGCAACTCCCTGTGCAGACAGACCCCACAACCAGGTGGACAGCAGGGACAAAAGGGGTGATGAAGGAACAACTGCACAGTGGGTTAGGCATTTAGGGGCTTACCCTGGGCAGGCAGAGGGGGCCGACTCAGGGGAACAGGGTGCCCAAGGTGCCATTGCTACCATGCACTCCCTTCTACCCTCAGCCACACTGGAGGGGAAGGATGCTAAGAGTGCCCAAAACGGGAGGGCAGGGAAAGGGGATGGGGAAAGGAAGAGCTGGAGCATGAAGTGCTGGAAGATGTAAAGTCCGAGGCTGGAAGAGAAAAATGGCAAGGTATTTGGCAGAGGAGGATAACCCCAAACTGAAAGGCAAAAATGCAGGGTAAGACTCCTATGGACACAGGAAAGCTGCCAGGCAAGGGGCCGGTCGCTGAGCACAGGAGCTGGAGCAGCACCGCCACTGGGCTGGAGAAGCACTTGCAGCCCCACACCACACACAGCTCTGCTCCATGTGCGACATGGTGCTGGGACATAGCAGGGCACAAGGACAGCAAACACGCAGCAGAGCGCAGCTGGGGCAGGGAAGGCAGCGAGGGGATTGAACGATGTGGAGAGGTGGCGGGTGCTGCCCTCTCCCACACGATGATGGGTGTTGCGTGGGGATATGCTCTGAGGACACAGGATGCAACGCAAGCCCGTAGCTCCAGTGGCTCAGGGCAAGCCATGGGGCCCATCTCCAGAAGCTTGGGGCAAGGCTGCCAGGGCACCTCGTGGTTCAGAGGGGTCAGCAGCACCATCTGGAAATCCCTCTTTGGCTTGTGGTGGTGACATGCAGACACTTCCTACCTGTGGCAGGGCCAGAAGCACTGGCCTTTCCTCCAGTCCCAGCGAGTCCACCAGAGTCCTGCCTGCAGCCCCTGCAGTTCCCCCAGCATAGCCATTGGAAGCAACAGGGACTGAGCTCAGCCTGGGCCATGCCACATCCCTGCCCCAACACCCCCAAACTGCTCTTTGCGCTTCTCAGCCCAGGCAGCAGCCCTGCACAGTGTAGGGAAGGACACAAGCACTGGATGTGGCTGGAGGACCTGGGGATGCAGCACTCCGTCAGTGAGTGTGCCAGGACCCAGCTGCATGCACGCACCCACCCTGCACCACAAAGCCCTCATCCCACCACAGCCCTCCCTGCACCCATGCACTTATTCACGAGGAGACACAGCTGGGCTGGAGGCAGGTTTGCCAACCAGAAGCTGCCAGGAGAAGCTAGGTGATGCTGGGTGCCCTGCAGCCCTGCTTACCGCTAACATCGAGGTTGTACTTGGCCACAACACTGCCCATGGAGCTGGTGGCTGTGCAGACGTAAGTGCCACTGTCGCTCTTGTTGAGGAAGGGGAAGATGAGGACACTGTCGGAGCTCAGCTGCAGGGGCACGTCACTGCCCTCCTTCTCCCACAGGAACTCCCGGGGGCTGCAGAGCAGGATGGTGGTGAGGTGCTGCTGCCCTGCCCAGCACCCTGGGTGGGCTGGGGCAGAGCAGAGTCTGTGGCTGGCCAGTGGAGAGGGGCAATGAAGGTGTGGGAGTATGGAGGCAGGAGGGACATACCCCATTTAGAGACAAGCTGGGATGGATATGTTGCTCCAGGGAGAGGACAGGGGCTTTATCTGCTCTCCATGGGGTGCCCAACCCTGCCTGGCATCAACACAAGGCCAGTGCCTGGCCCTGAGCCCACACAGTGCTACCTCAATGCTCTGCCCAGGCTCTGGGGAGGGCTAAGTGGTGGTTTTGGGAGCGTGGCAACAGGAGGACAAGTTAGCCAGGGCCTGGCAGGGCTGAGCAGGAGGAAGGCAAGAGAGGGCCTTACATGGGGTTGCCCTGCCCATCGCACTGCAGCTGGAGCTTCTCGCCTTCCCGTGGGTACTGGGGATGCGGCTCGATCTTCGCTGTTGGCTTGTCTGAAAAAGGAGGAGAGGCAGAGTTGGGTGACTGCCTGTCCCTGCCCCACACTGTGCCGGGGCCTGCTGGCACCACAAAACCCTGCTGCTGCACCCTGCCTTGGCCCCAGCTCTGCATGTGCAGAGGTGCAGTGTGATCATCGTATCTGCGGGTGGCAGGGTGCACTGGGGTGGGAGTCAGCACTCTGGGGGTGCACAGTGCAGCTCCCCCAGCCCTCCCCCTGTCATCGTGGAGGACATGCAAGACAAGGGGAATGGGGACAGGCAGGACATGGGAGATGGTGCACACAGGTAGCGGCAGATGGCATAGACAGCTCTCAAGGAGATGGGGTCGGGCAGGGGACAGGAACAGGCAGAGGAAGCCAAGGCCATGCATGAGGGGAAGTGTCACTGTGCCGTGGCCCTACGCGTGACAGGACTGCTGGGCATGCAGGCTGATGAGCTCGTATGCATGTATGAGTGACAGCTGTATGGACGTGTAAGTGTAGGGCCACGCGTGGGATGTCTGCAGAACTGCAGTGATGTTGAAAACTCCTCCATCTCTCCCACACCTCCATCGCCCTGTCCCCTTCACTATGTGGCCCTGTCCAATCATCCCCACATGCCACGTACAGTGAACCTGCAGCTTCTGCGTGGTCGACCTCTCAGAGTTCTGCAGGGACTCATGGTCCACAGTGCAAGTCACCTCAGCTTCATTGTCCTCCTTGGTGACACGGAACTCCACCCGACTGCTCACTGTGAAGGTCTTTCCATTGGGGTCCTCCACCACCTCGGTGCCTTCATCTGTGGGAACAAGGGACCATTAGAGCTGATGGACACAACACCCCAGCAGAGGCATAAGGCTGACACACATGCTGAGCAGGGGACACCCTGTCCCCCTCCCTTTGTTGGCAGTAGCATAGCATGCCAGGGTGGTCCAGCACTGGACACATCTGCAGCCTCTGGTGCCCCACCTGCCTCCATGGTGTTCCCCAGCCACCCTAGTCCCTCAGGGCAGAGCCCCACTGCTTGAGCACGCACCCTTCAGCTCCTTGTTGCCCTTCTTCCACCGGAGCTGGGCTGCGGGCTTGCTGCCAGAGGACCGGCAGGTCAGCCGGGCTATCTTCTCCTCATCAATGGGCTGCTCATGGCCGAAGATTTGGGGTTTCTGGGGGATTCCTGGTAGAGGAGGCGGCAAGAAATACAACAGCCTATTAGCTGTGTGTGTGCTGCCACCCACAGACAGATGTACATGCAGAAACACGTCAATAAACACAGCATGTACGAGTTAACAGGTAGGGATACGGGACTAGCAGAGATGAACAGCTATATGGACAGCATCTAGCAGGCAGGGCAGTAGCAGGCAGATCGGGAGCAGGCTGCCACTGATGACTTACCCAGCACAGTGACCAGAGCCTTTGCAGTCCGTACAGGCATGGTGAAGATGGAGCAGGTGTATTCCCCCTCATCCGACAGCACTACATCACTGATGCTGATGGTCAGTTCATTGGGTGTGGACCTCTCCAGCTGGATCCTGTTATCGCGCAGGGCTGGGGGAAAAGGGACAACAGGGTGACTGACAGGCTCAGTACCACCCACCACTCTCCTCCGCTAACTCGTATTTTGCCTGGTGGCATCAGTATAGGGGCACCACTGGCCCTGGTCCACTTTCTCTCTGCCCCGCCATCACTCCAGTCCTGGAGCTAGCTCCTCTCCCCAAGGAAGCCTTCTCCTGTGCATGTACCTCGTTTCTCCCCGAAGTAGAGGGTCTGCTGGGCAGGGTTGGACCACTGCAACGAGGAGTCATCAGGATCCTCCACCTGGCACTTTAGCACCACTGTACCACCGGCCACCACAGTCTCATCTGACGTTGTGGGCTGGCTCTCTGGACACAGACAGGAGAGGTTAGCAGAGGTCCTGGGCATCGCTTCTCCCCAGGTGTGCACAAACATCACTGAGCAAGCAAGGGAAGGGAAGGAGGAACACAGTGGATTCCCCAAAACCCTTGGAACAAATAGGGCTCCAGTGCTGGGCTGAATCCAGCTTGCCTGGGAAAACCACATTTTTTCCAGCTGACCCCAAGCCCCAGATGGCCAGGCTACACAGACTGGGGTAGGGGGAGTGGGTCACGCTGGCGCAGCTGCTCTGGGTGGCAGCATGGAGGAGCATGGGGAGGAGGAGGAGATGTTGCCAGATGTCTGGCTGGATCCAGGGAGACCATCAGTGCAAGCATATGTCAACATACTTGTGTGTCTGTCTGGGAGCATCTGTACAGCCCCTTGAGCATGGATGTGTGCTCACACACACGTGCTTGTGGGTGTGTGTCTCTAGGGACAAGGAGTTTCTATTGCACAGGCAGCACACTTGGAGCAGAGCCATCCTACACACCCTGGGGACAACAGGGTCCTGCCCACAGGCACAGGTGTCAGCCTGGATCTCACACTGCTATCCCATTCCCCAGCAGGGAACATCCCCCTACAGTTGCAGAAGCAAGGTTCAGCAGGCAGGATCTGTCCTGCTGCCCAACCTGCAGCACCTGCTGGGACAGGAGCTCCGGGGATGCTGCTGTCCCTACGCAGTAGCTCCGTGCCAACCTGCAGAGACAGTGTCAGGCCTGGCTCCAGCCACAGCCCCTGGAAGAGCCAAGCAAGCTGCTGCCCATCAGGCATGAGCAGATCCAGGCAGGGGTATACCAGGAGGCAGCAGGAGAGCCTGATAGCACAGACACCAGCTGAAGTCACCTGGGGAGGCAGCAAGCTCTGCTTCACCACCCTGGCAGTGCCAGCAAGCTGGGGCTTGCACCAATGGTGCCTCTGTGCCAAGCACACCATGCAATGGGATGCTCCACTGGCCATCTCCACAGCTGCCTCCAGCAAAAACATCCATGGTCCATTGAGTGCAGCCTGTGGGGTGCAATCAGTGGCCTTCTCTCCATGTCATTCCTTAAGGGGATTTTCTCTTGCTCACACTTCTCCTGCACTACACAGGGAAAAGGGGGATGCTGGCTCTCCCAGTGCACCCTCCTCACCCAGCTGGGTCCACAGGCAGCCACACAGACAAGAGGGAGGAACACAGATGCTGCTACTATTTGCACTTTGCTCACGTGCTGGATGTGGGGCTCCACAAGGTGTCATTTTTTTATGCCACCCCAAGTTACTCATGTTTAGGCAGGGAGCTGGCCTCAGGACCCCCAAGCCTTGGGTGACACTGCTTGTGTACCCACACAGTCCTGATTTCACAGGCTTGTTTTCCTGTGTGATATTCACTGCCTGGAAGAAGCTCTAGTTATTGGAAAGAGAGGGGTGGAAGCAGCTGTGGCTGGATTTCCCCTTTTTCCACTCCAAATGGTGAAGGGAAATATCTCCTCTTGCTCACACTGCAAATTCCCCAAAGCTATTGCAGGGTGCAGGAAGCAGTGAAGAGGTTTTGGAGGAGGACAGGAGGATGAGGCTGCCAGGCATCCTAGGGACCACTTGGCTCCCGTTAAACTCCAGGAAAGCAAGCCCAGGCTGCAAAGTGTAAATCCCTGCCCACTTCCAACAGCCACGATTACCACAGATGCACCAAGTTGCGATTAAAAAGATTCCCAGCATAAACACGCTCTCTCTCCAGCCCCTGGAAACTCCCCATCACTTACACTAAAGTTTCATGCTTGCTATTGAAGTTTTACTCCTCTCCATCTGCCTGGGTTTGATGGCTGGTCCTCAGCTGTCGCTAGACCCCTGTCCAGCGAGCTGAAGGGCCTCTGGTTCACATCTTCCCTGCAGACATTTACAGGTGGTGACCAAACGTTCCCTATGCACCAGCCAGCCAGAGCTCTCGAGCCTTGCTCTACAGCCTGTTCCCAGCTGCTGATCACAACCCAGGTCCTTCACTGACATGTCTCCAGCTTGCTCAATACCCAGGTACAGTGGGAGCTCTGGTGAGGACCACCAAGACCTCTGATGCTGGGGAGGGCACTGGGGAAGCAGAGACATCCTCCCTTCTACTGTGAGGGGCACACCTCTGCCACTTCACACGCTGGGGTCTGCAGCTCAGCCAGGAATCAAGGCCACAGCTCTCTGTCTGCTTCTCCTGACTAGGAGATCTGCTTGTCGGCTTGTTTTAATTTGGTTAATGATGCCTTTGTCCTGCCAGTACCATAATTAGGGGATTAGGCAGTTGCAAGCCACTGTTGTCCAAACTCAAAACCACTCCAACTCAGATGCAGTTGAGGACAGGGTCTAAAACCTACACAGAACAGACCCAATCTCTTAATTAACACAATTACCATCACCTGCCACAGCACTGGCCTCATTAAGGTATTAGTGTGGGGAGAGGTTAAACAGAGCAAGGTGTGTTTCCCCTGGGTAGAGGCCAAGCAATACCACCCCCCCCACCCCCCTGCCAGGTGACACAGGGCACCACGCAGACCCATTGAAGCTTTAGCTTGGCCTCTCTGAAGACCTCCCTCCTCCCTCCCTGGCTCACAGCTGTACAGCCAAGGACCACCAAGATGGGTCTCCAACCCCACCAAAGGCCACGCTTCTGTGAGAGCTGCCGAGCAATGCCTGGCTCTCCTGCCAGCGTTCGTGTCAGCATCTCGCGTGGGGCTGTGTCCACAGCCCCATGCTGGCCCCCGTAGCAGAGCCTCTCTGGGCTGCCATACTGCACCCTCCAGCACGACCTAGATACTGGGCTCGCCTCCGCACTGTGCGCCCGACAGCTTGGAGGAACAGATGGGCACGGCTGGGCCCCTGCGCCAGTGCAGCTTGATTTAATTAAAAACTGCCATGGCTGTACCCTGCTGGCCCTTGACAGAATAGGGGCAGAGCCACCACAGGAGCTGCCCGTGGGACAGAAGAGGAGGCAGCAGGGCCCTAGGAGCAGCAAGTGTCACCACAGGGAGCTCCACCTGCTCCTGCCACGGCCCGCAAGGAACAAGGCATGGTCTGTGGGGTCCCTGTCCCCCGGCAGCCTCACTGCCACCCTCACGGGCAATACCGCTCTGGCAGGTGGGCACAAGGGACAGAGCTGCCATCCCGCGGCTGGGGACAGCAGCACTCCGAGCAGGAAGATGCCTCACGCACCATGACTACTTCCAAATCCAGCAGCTCCAGCCTCGGCGGGGCCCAGTGCATCCTTCTGATCAGATCCTGGGGGTTCTCAACGAAGATGAAGGGCAGCTTAGACCACCCTGCAACAGCCCTTGAACAACATCGTGGGGGGTGCAAGCACATGAGAAAGCCCATGGCCCCGGGGGCCCAGCCCCCTGTGAGGCCCTGGGCAGCATCCCAGGTGCTTGGAGGCACAAGGGGGAACAGAGTGAGGATGGCAAGCTGGCTGCAGCAAAAGCTGTCCTGTCCTCCTGGAGTGCTGGTTACAACAGCCCCCACGAGCCCAGGGACAGGTGCTGGACACTGAGGGAAGCATCCGCCCTCGCTGCGCTAGTGACTGTTGCCAGCACGGAGTCACCACCACCTGACAGCCCGGGCTGGCACAGTCCCCTCATTCTCCTTCTGCAACACTGCACAACAGTCAAAGCAGCCCCTGGGGCTGCCCCTGCCGGAGGGGCTGCGCAGCCCAAGTCCCAGCATGCTGGCAGGGCTCGACACTGGGCTGCACTGGAGGACAGCTTCTGCTCTCCTGCTGGGGTAAAGGAGGTGAATGCACGGCCCCAGGGATGCCAGCATTGCTCTGCAGGGATAAGGCACCTGAATCCAGCTCTCCCCACGCTCTGCTGGGCTTGAGCAGGTACGGCCAGCCCAGGACCACATCTGCCTGCATGGCCAACAGCCCTCCCATGCTCAGTGCTCTCCTCTCCAGGAGGTAGATCTCCTCTCCAGATCTACCCCTCCCCAGGGGCCACTCAAGCTTCACCGGCCACCTCAGGCCCCTGCCATCATCCTGCAAAAAGATGAAAAGTTATTTTGCAGATGACAGGCCAGCAGCAAGGTCTCCTGGCAGGCAGAGGACCCAGTTCTCCCTCCACAGGATCCTCCTGGAGAAGGCCATCCATACACACCACAGGCAGGGATGGCAATGCCTTAGTTACTGCCTCTGACCCGGGGACAGGCTGAGCAACCTCAGCCACCCCAGGAAACACCATAGCAAAGGCTTCACCAGGCCCCATTTTTGGCCAAGAGCTGCCACCCGTGTTTGTTTCTGATCCCACATGGCACAGTGAAATTAAGACTCTAGAAAATTCAATGTTTCATTAATTAAACCTGTGCACTTTTGCAGGGGTGCTACATTCATTATTTGTGAAGGGGAAAATTATGCACACTTCTCCCCCCCCCCCCGGTTCCCCAAGCCCAGCAGCAGGACCTGCTGGCACACACATCCCTTTCTCAAAGGTCTGCAGCTAAGCTGCTGCCAGCCCCAGAACACTCCCGTGCACAGACACATGAATCCTCTGCAGCACCACATCTCTGGGGGCTTTTGCAACAAAATGCCATGCCATGCCACCTGCCTTCCCAGAGCTATTTCACCTGGAGCAGCCTGGACCCTCTCATAGGCACACCCACCACAGATGAACCTGAGCCTGCCCCCCCAGGCTGTGAAAGCCTTGCTGTTTCAGCAGAAGCAGCCCCTCAGGAAAACACCCACTGCTCAAATCCCTCAAACACCTCCAGTCTGCAGCCACTGCCCAAAACCCAACACTTGTCATTTTCCTCATTCTTTTCTATTTAGTCTAGTTTCATCATCATAAAGATCCAATTTATCTCTGTTGACACAGACATTTTCTAAGGCAAGTTATCTCCTCTCCAAGGACTGTATTTTAATAATTCACTCAGCAGTCATGAACTGCAAAGCTCCATTTCCAGCCGCAGGCACCCTTCCCGTGCAGTGACACTGGAGCAGCCTGGCCAAGGTGGCAGTTTTGAACTCTGTGCATTGCAAACCCAGCCAAGCGGGCTCAGACATCTGCTGTGCAAGCTTGCTTGCAAGCTGATTTGAGCAGTGTGTGAATCCACAGTCTGGGATACCCAAAGCTCAACTTCCAGGCTCCTCCTCACTGGCAGCCGACTTGCTCCAGATTGTTAGAGGGGGAAACCTGCTCTTGTTTCAGTGCATCTGCTCAACACCACCCTGTGCTCCTCTTCCCTGCATGCCTGCCCATAGAAGCCAGCCTCACCAGCATGCTTCAGCCCTCAGACAGAGGATGCATCCCTCCAGGAGCCACAGGGTAAGGGGCCCTTCATGCAACACCTCCAAGGCCGGCTCCTTTTCCAGTCCTGCGGCATTTAGACACCTCTCATGGCTGCAAGGCTTTACACCAAGTGCTGTCACCAAGAAGCAAACTAGCAAGATGGGATGGCTCTGTGCCAGACAAGCAAGTGTGATGCAGAGGAGAATAGGGGCAGCAGGAAGTAAAGGGAGCAGACAGAGCCAGGCTGACAGTCAAAAAGTGGTGGTGGAAGGGATGCAAGAGGCCAGGCTGACCTAGGAGAGGACATCCCTGCATACCGTCACCCAGCTGCTGTCTCAGCAAGCAGAAGTATCCCACTCTCAGGCTGGGCAGGTGACTCTCCCCAGCACAGCAAGGTCAGAGGGGCTGTAGCATCCAGGCACTTCAGGAAGTTTCCCAGGTTTTCCTCACCCTCATAGGGAAAAATCCATCCAGTATCCCCACTCGCACTCTCTGGAGCCGAAACCTCCCTCTGGCCCCTGTCAGCTCCCATCCTTGTATCTCTAGTCCACAGCAGCCATCCTCTGACCCTTCCTTCCCACAAAGGAAAGATTTGATCTCAGGGTGACAAACGACTGTCTCATTAACACAAATGCTCACTGGAAGTGGGACACACAACCACTATGAGTCTGCTCTGAACTCCAGATTTCCTTAGACAGGGATGCTGTGATGATACATCACTCTTCAACAGCTGGCTCTTCAACAGCCAAGCCCTCTGCTTTGGGGGCTTGTGATGTGGGGTGAAAGATCCAGAGATTAATGGGGGGAGTGACAAGGGAACCTGCCATCCAAGCTCCCAATGTGATAGGACCTTGATCCTTGTGCACCAGGTGGTCAGTTGAGTCCAGGGGCTTCATGCCTTCAGGCATGGTCCACATGAAAAACATTGACTTCCCACCTTAAACACCAAGCTCTGTACTATTTCTCTGAAAGCAGATGTGTACATGAGCATTCTCTGGGCAGCGGCAAAGCAAGGGAACTCAGCTCCTCACCACAGTCTGCTCTGAACCCTGGATCTTTGCCAGCTTCTCCAAAGACCATGCTAGAGACTTTGGTCACAGGCTGCAGGACCCCGTCAATGGTCTCCAGCAGCCCTGAGCAGCAGGGTCCTGGTCCAAGGGGCACCAACACTTGGCCCCCGAGTACCGCCAGCAAACTGCAGAGCTGCATCCTCCTCCCAGGGTGGGGGACCGCAGTCACCTCCCTGACAGACTCTGCCCAGGGGTGCAGTGAAAACTGACAGCTGCCTGTGACACCTGACCAGGGTTAAGCAACTGAAACATGGCCAGCAATTAGCAATCAAGCAGCAGCCAAGACAGAGAAGCAACTGAAGAGAGACTGGTTGCATGCAGGTGCTGCTGAAGCTCTCTGCTCACAGGATGCCCTCCTCCTCCAGCCCTGGCTGACGCCTTTTAGAGCAAGCTGACTGAACCCCTCCTGCATGCCTTTGCGTACATCCTCACCACACTCCTTCCTCTGATGCCACATATCAGAGCAGAGCTGGAGAGCAGCCTCTCCTCTGGGACCAGCAGGACCCTGCTTTCTGCCCTATCAAACGACACAGCCTGGTCCCTGCCAGGCATCCGCTGCTCCTCCAGTTGCCCCAGGGCTGGACGAGCCCCCCCAGAGAGCTGGGATGGGGGTTGGGGGACAAGGGAGCTGGGGAGCCCCTCTGATGGCAGCAGCAGCTCCTGCCTGCAGCTTTGGCAGCTGCACAAATGCAGGCCACTGCTGGCGGCTCACTGTCATGTTTGCACATTCACACCAGTGTGGTGGCCAATTAGCTCAGCAAAAGGCATCATCATCATCAGGGAATCCCAGCACCAAGCACCGTGATCACCTCCTTCTGAGGCCACAGGCAGCCAGCTCCAGGGCTAAGAGGATCTGTTGACATCACAGCCTGCAAGTCACTGGCCAAAGCCCAAAGCTTCAGCCTGCCCATGGAGAGCAGAGACCCCAGCTCAGGCACCTGCAAGCCTGCTGAGGACAGGCAAGTCCTTGGAGGAGGCGGGGCAGAGACAAAGAGGGGAAAATCCCCATTCTGGGCCACCACAAATCACCCAAGCACTGTGACAGCCAATCTCAGCATCAGACCTTCCCTGGGACCCTCCAAAACAGGACTAATTCCCTTGCAAACAAGCAGCAAGCCCCCCCAGGACCTTCCCATCCCAGGCCTCTCTCCAGCACAGAGCAGCAGGGAGCAGAGCCAGGCAGGGTGACCCCTCTCCCAGGGCCCTCCTCCAGTTTGACAGCAAACAGCTGATAACTACTTTTTTGAGCATGTTTCTTAGCTCCTACCCTAAGGCCAATCTCCAACATGACTGTTGCCAAGGGAACAAGCTCTTTGCTTTGACAGTTCTGTTTTAAGGATCTCCTGCCTGCCCAGTGAGATGTCTCAGAAATGGTTGCTTTGGATGCCCTGGTACATTTCTCATTGCTTTGCAGGCATCCAAGCACTTTCAGTAGAGCTCTGCCCAAGCTGGCATGAGAAATTGTCATTCCCAACTGTCCGAGGATCAAACATACAAGCTTGTGCAAGAGAATATTTGTAATGTAAGAAATGGGGAAACCCCTTCTAGGGGACAGCGTGCCTGCCAATGAGCACCACGCACTAACACCTCCTCCTGACTTCCCAGAAAGACAGGAGAGAAGAGTAATTTCAGAAGATTAAAATGCAGGTTCAAACCCAGTGGTCTTTCAGGTGACTGTGGCGGATACTCTGTTGTGCCCAGCTGTAGCAGAGGGTCCCCACACCCCAATGGATGCCCAGGGAGAACAGAGCACTCTGCTCTGGCTGCGACCAGGTCATCTCCACTGCTGCATGGTCTGTCCCTTTCAGAGATGAAGTCCCAAGACAAAAAAAACCCAAAAGCCAGAAACCAGAGCTGGTGAGGTGTTGAGAGGCAAAACAAAGCCGCCCAGGAAAGTGCCATGATGGTGACCTGCTCCTGTGTTCATCTGCTCAGGGTGAGGGTGCTTAAAGACAAGCTCAGAGCAGAGCCCTGCAGCACACAGCCAAGGTAGGAGCACCATCGCCAGCATGCTGCACCACTCAGCCCATCTTCCCATGGCTTCCACCGCACATCAGACCAGCAGACTGCAAGCCTGATAGCAGCAGAAAGGAGCACAAGGAACTGTTGCCCTGGGCACAGTGCCAGCACAGGCACCAAACACATCCCACCTCTGGAAAACAGGTCCCCAAGGTACATGGGGCAACAGGGTCCCAACGAGTCCTGTCTTCTGGCAGTCAGCCCTGCACTTGTCTCCAGACTGAGAAAGCGAACCCAGCTCCTGTGCAGCAGCAGGTAGCCCAAGAAGTCTGCTGGTCTCTGTGCTGCTGGCCACTCCGACCATAAGTGTCGGAACTAGCTTTCCCTGGAAACAACAAACTGAAAGCAGCAGCAAAAGCAGTGGTGTGGAAAAGCTAGTGCTCCACATTGGGCTTGCCAATAAATACATCTGAAGCATTGTAAGGTGAGGAAGAGCATCTGTAGATGGAGTGCTGCCTGGAGCGTTACCTGAGGAAGGGGCAAGTCCCCTTGAGCAGGGCTCCGCAGTAGCAAGGGGAAGCTCACAGCTCTGCTGCTCCACAGCCACAGGCAAACTCCAGGGTCACTTGGAAAGATGCTGCCATCTGGTTCCACAGCAAGCACTGCTGCCCTCCAGCATGTCTGTGTGACACCGGGGAGCATCCGCAATCCCTGAGCGGTGGGAGCTGCAGTGTCCGATGCCTGCCCATGTGTACACCAGTCCCTGTGCCCTCAGCCTGCATTACAGCAGAGGCAGAGCTTGACGCCAGGCAGGTGACTGGAATGGTTAAGTACATTCCTGCCCAGCCCTCATCACACATCTCAGCTTCTCCACCTCCCTCCGCTGCTACTGACTGCTTGGTTTAGGTAGCCTTGTCTGGGTTAGTGCTTCTGGCTGCAGGGCTGCCCAAACACAACACATGGCATTACTGCATCCAGCTCCTCTCCTTCCCCCTCAGCCAGCGCAGCCCACCCTCTGCCACAGCGACCGCACAGCCCAGCCCCGGCTGTGACTGCAGCAGAGGGGCTGAGACTGCCCTGGGTGAAAGCAGAACCTCTTTCAGAGCAGGATGGAGAGCCTTGTCCCCGAACTGCCCTCACAGGTGGAGAGAGGAGCCGGGGCACCAGGGAGATCACTTACACCTCACCATCACTGCATGATGAAGGCCCTGCTGCTGCATTGCTTCATGGCTGCAGGTGCCTGGCCAAGAGCAGAGGGGAGAGAACTGGACCAGATGGTTCAAGCTGAGCTGACCCAGTAATTCAGAGGAGGAGGATCAGATCTGGCTACGTGGGTGTTACAGCACTGGCATCACCTTTCAAGGTCCCATGGAGTCACTGAAGAGCCAAGCAACAAGGAGGCAATTCAATCTGTGCAGACACAGCATCAGACAACCTGCATGACCAAGCCATTGCCTGGGCTGTAAAAGGAGCCCTGAGAGCACTTCAGGTGGACACAAGGCTGGGCACTAGGGGTACCACACCAAATGCTGATGCGGGGAGCAAAGCACTTCCCAGCAGGCATCTGCACAAGCAGACCATGCTTTGCAGTGGCTTTAACACAGCAGCAAACTGGTGGAACCCAGGAGAACACGCCCAGCAGCACGCAAGCAGAGCCCATAAAGCTCCAAGACCACCATGCTGCCACCAGCAAAGGCACTTTGAACACATGTTCACATCCTGAACCACCTCCTCCCTCATGCTGCTCCTCTCCTTCAAGGATCTGAATGGTCATGCAACACCCTGGATTGGGGTAAAGCTATGTTAATACGAACCTAGTGGAAACAAACAAGAACATTAGCTTTAATGCCGATTCCTCCATCTGGCTAGGTGCCTGGCTATGCCAGCACCAGGGTGACTACCCAGATGTAGACACCTCCAGTTACTCCAGCAATTCCAACACCCCGGCAAGGCAAGAATATCAAGCAGAGAAAGAAGAGGCAGTGCCTAGCATGCAGGAGACCTCACAAGTGGGGAACCCTGGGCAAGTAGGGTGCTTCCCTCCATTTCCTTCCAGAGGTCAGGGTACCCACTCTTGGGAGGCACTGAACTCATGCTTCAGCAGCAACACCCCAGTCTGTTGAGGATTCCTCCTCTGGCCAGCAGACGAAACTACCATGCTCCCAGCGAACACCCCAGCCTCAGTGTTGCAGATCATGCCAAAACCTAAGCCATTATCAGGACAGTGGCAAAATTCCTGTCCCACAGCAGCAGTGCCAGCATGTCCTCTCACCGTCTGGGTATGCGGCAGGGCAGCTCTGCAGCACTTGATCCCATGTATTGTCTTAAAATCCAGCACTGCCTGTTGAGCCTAACACATTGTGCCAGACAGCTGAGTGGTGGCTTTCGTGCTCCCCGTCCGGCTCCCTCCGCCCAGCTGCTCGCACAGGGATGCTCTCTTCTGGTTGACATGCTGATCCCAGCTGCATCGTTGCTGTGAGAACAGCTCGCTTCCCCCAGGCAGCGGATCAGAGTCATCCAAAATCAGGCCATCCAGGTATCGAGTGATGCAGATTAGTTGTACTCCCTCTTCTCATGCTCTTCTCATGCCTGCACACCACCACTGCCTCATCAGGGATGTCACTGCTTCCTCTACTCTAGTGCCAAGGGCTTGTGCTGGCACAGAAAGAGACTTGTAGCATATGGTGAGCCCTAATGACATGTGAGAACAGGGCATTTGCACACATTAGTTGGGTAAAAGCACTGCTGTAAGCAGCAATCAAAGGATTATGTTAGATTCAGACAACTGCCCGGCTTCTACCATCCCACTTCTGCACACCAGGGCTCCCTGCCACCTGCCTGGAGCTGATGCTACAGGCTGGAGGTCATGCACAGCCTCCCACAACCTGGATCCCAACCAGTGCTGACACCTCTCCAAAGGTTCTCCTGAGGGAGCAGGACTACAGGACCCGCAACCATCATCTGCTCCAAGGCTAGAGATGGCAAGAGCCCAAACCTCTCCCCCAGCCCTGTGCTCCTACCACTAGACACCATTCCCACACAGACAGGGCAGGTGACTTGTTACAGAAGGGACACCAGCTGGAAGCACAGGGCATTCCCCCAAGACAGAGAGCTCCTCCCACATGGCCTGGCTGAGCAGACACCTCCACCAGCTTCAGAAAGATGAAGCCAACTCCCAGGAAGGGGATAGCTTCCTGAACCTGCCTCTCTGCAAGCACCAGGCAGGCTTCAGACACATCAAGATGGTCTCCAGGCTCTCCTCAGCCAACAGGGATGCATGGGCTCAAGCCATCTAACCAGCCTCGGCATCTACAGGAGGTGACAGAGCAGCCCTGGCCTCTATACCTGGTCAGGCAGACACAGCCCTAAGACCCTCAACACTGAAGCTTCTCCTGGCAAAAGAAGCACACACAATGAGTGGACTGGTACAGCAGGAGGTAACTGGATGAGAGACCTGAGCTCAGGTCCCTGCTGCACCACAGAAGCTGCCCAGCCTCCCCCCTCACTGCCACAGGATGGTGGCGCTCCTTGTGCAATGCCAGTGCCACAGCAGGATGAGGTTGCTACCAAGCACAGGCA
Organism: Falco rusticolus; assembly: GCF_015220075.1. Taxonomy (NCBI): domain Eukaryota; kingdom Metazoa; phylum Chordata; class Aves; order Falconiformes; family Falconidae; genus Falco; species Falco rusticolus. The sequence continues at coordinate 110,725 of NC_051205.1, read as the reverse complement.
AAAAAAAGCCCCTAGAAGTCTGGTTTTGGCATGTTGTGGCTTCCTACGGGACAACAGTAGGGTACTGTTCAAACAAAAAGGGTTACACAACTCCCGAGTGGAATAATTCTCACAGCAAGGACAACCACGCATCCAGCCCAAACACTTAGAAATCTGCCGACAGCAGCACAACACCAGCCAAGCGCACTGACACAGTGCCTAGGTGGCTTCAAGGGGCTCTGCTGGGCCCCACCGCAGCTGGAGCTTCGAAATCCAGAGTGCTGGAGGAGCATTTCTTCAAGGAGAGGAGACAACTACTCCATCCCTGCCCGAAGAAGGGTGCTGCAGAGGGGCTCACCTGGCTGGAGAGCCACAAGGATAAGGCAGCAACTGTGAAGACATGCCAGCAGCTTCTTTTCAAGCATCTTCCAGCCATCTGTCTCCTCTGCTCCCAAAGGTTTTTTGAGGGTCTGTTTGTCTCGCTGCATCAGACAGACAATGGCAAGCCTGGCAGCTCATGGCCAGTGCTGGGTCACAGAAGCAGGCCAGCCTTGGAAGAAATCTTGCAGTGTCATCATCCACGCTATATCCAGCCCTAGGACTACACACAACTTCAGGTCACTGCCACCCCTCCTCACGTGAGTGCTTGCTGGACTGCTCAGCCACCCTCTCCTGCCCAGCTCCAACCCACATGCTGAGCATTGCCATGCACAGGATGCCAGGACATCTGTGTGCCGTAGGACTGAGCATCACCCACACCCAAGTGACTCTTTCAGGCTCCTGTAGGAGGACCATGGCTGTAACCAGAATAAATCCTGGGATTCGTGGATGGGAATGCAGCCACCAACCTGCACCACCCCCGGACAGGCCATGGGGGAGGCGGGTGGGAGGCTGGCTCCTTGTTCCAGCACAGGCAGCCCAAGCTGTGGGCAGGAGGCTGCTGGCTTCACATCTCTCACCCTCTGTACCATGCTTCTTCTGCCACGCCACCCTTGGGACCCTCGATCCAGGGTCACGTACTGATGTCAGAATCACCTCCCTGCTTCCAATGAGCCATGGGCCAGGGATTCAGACAGCAATTGGACCCTCTCTGGCTGCCAATCTCTGCAACACCCCCCCCTCCGAACGAGAACGTGCAGCATGGGGACAGAGGCCCAGCCCCAGACAGCTGCTGCATCTCCCCATCCAAATGCACACAGCAATTTTATCACAACCAGCGACACCCGACACGGCAGACACAGCTGCCAGTAGCCCACTGGGAATTACAGGCCCTAAGCAGCAAGCGCTGGCAATCCAGCAAGGACTCCGCAGCCGAAGGGTTATGGAAAACAAGGTACTGCCACTGACGAGCCCTTAACAAAATGACAATTGCTTCGTGGCACCCCACCAGCAGCTGCCTGGCACAGGATGGGCTGTCCACCGCGGGGGCGCGGGTCGGGTAAGCCCCTTTGTCTGCAGGGCTGCCGCTCCATCCCAGTGCCATGCCTCCACACGGAGGACCCTCCCGCCGCCATGCCAGCGGCACAGGGTGGGCAGCGGCCACCCCTCCCAAGCCCACCGCCCGCGGGAAGGGAGGGCCGACCGGGCAGCTCCCACCCAGGGCTCCAGCTCCGCCGGGGGACAGGGGGGACTCGCCCCACCCTGAGGAGGTCACCCCCACCCCCCGGGGGCTTCATTGCCCTTCCCCCCCCACCCCAGGATCGCCACCAACGCCCGCCATCCCGCTGGGGGGAGGGGGCGGCTCTGCCCCACCGGGGACTCTCCATCCGCCGGGGCCCCCTCCCCGCGGCTCCACCCGCCCCGCCGCGGGCAGCGCCGGGAGGGGCCGGGCTCCGCCACCGCCCGCCGGGGCCTGTCTGGAACCTTCCGCCGCCCCGGCCCCGCCCCGGGCGGTACGCGGCGACAGGGGGACACAGGGGGACACAGCGGGCAACACCGGCGCCGCTGTGACCTTGAGCCCCGCCGGCCGCCCGGGGCCGCATCCACCCGGGGCCAGCGGCGGCGCGGGCGGGCCCCGAGGGCAGGGCCGGGGCGGGCGGCACCTGTCGGTCCCCGCCGCGCCTGACCCACATAACGGCGCAGCCCGGTCCCGCCGCCCCCCGCACCTGTCGCGCGCGGCCGGTGTCCCCCCCTCCCCCCAGGGAGGGGCGCGCCACGCCGGTCCCCGCCGCGAGGGGCTGAGTGATGGTGGGGAGCGGGCTCGCCCGGCCCCGGTACCGCCACTCACCGTCACGGGAGAGGTTTCCCCGGGCGGCGCTGAGGCAGGCGAGGAGCAGCAGGAAGCCGAGGGGCAGCATGGTGGCAGCAAGCGCCCGCGGGGCCGGGGCGAGCCGAGCCGCAGCGCGGAGGCAGCAGCACCGGGCGCAGCGCTGCTCTCCGGTCTGGAGCCGGCGGTGCGGCAGCGCCGGGGATTAAATAGAGCGCGAGGAACAGACCATTCGGGCGGGAGGGGGGGCGGGGGGGCCGCGCCGATGCCGCCCCGCTCAGCCCCCCTGTAAACATGCCCGCTCCGGCCGCCGCCCCCCCCCGCGTCCCGAGGCGCGGTGGTGCGCTCCACACGCGCGGCTCCCCGCGGGAGGCAGGTGGGCGCGGGCGGTGGCGGTCCCCGTGGGCCCCGTCCCGCCCCCAAGGCTGCAGGCGCCCGGTCCGAGCGGAGCCGCGGTTTGTCGGTGTGGCGGTGGCGGTCTCGGTCCTGGGCTGAGGGGTCCCACCCTGCGGGGCGGTCCCGCTCCCGGCCCTGCCGCGAAGCGCTTCGCAGCCCCGTGCTTCGCAGCCTTGCCCGGCTCAGAGAGGAGCCCTCCCCGGGCTCGGCGGGCCCGAGCGCGCCGTCGGGGCCGAGCTCTGGCCCCGCCGGAGTCCACCGCATCTTGCGTGCCTCAGCGAGGTGCCCGGTGCGGGCCTGGGACAGCCGCTGTGCTGCCATGGCTCTACCCCACGGCTGGGGAGCACCGCCACCCGGGCGGTGTGCCCAGGGCTGTGTGCCCAGGGCTGTGTCCCCAGGCTGGGCCAGGGTGCACGCCTGGCTGGGACCCCCCGTGTGGTGACTCTTCCAGTGGGGCTGGGATCTGTGGTCTGCAAAGCAGGCGGCAGAGCTCCGGGCTGAGTGATGGGTGGCTGGCGCTGGCCGCGGGCTGGAGGCGAGGTTGCCTGCCACCAGGTATTACTGCTTGCTGCGGTAGCTGGCCTTGCCCAGGTTGGGATCGCTCTCCTCTGGGCCATGTGCTCAGCATATGTCAATTCGCAAAGCAACTCCCGTGGCTCCTGCAGCTGAAGGCCTGGCCTTGGCTTTCCTCTCACTCCCGCGGCCAGCCTGTTGAGCGCGGATGAGCAGGCAGCATGCAGCTTGATCCGTGGAGGACAATCTCAGTGGTTTGTGGGATCAGAAGGGCTACAGCTGAAATGCTGGTGTGTGACCCATGCTCATCAGGGTGGCTCGGCCTGTCTCTGGTCTTCAGGGTTTAAGAACTTTGTTTCTGTCTCTGCAGCAGCCCACATACAGCCTGGACTCATGACTGGTCCCCGCTCAGACTTGTGGCTGAATCGCATTGGGATGAAGTCTGCATTTGTTCCAGTCCTTGGCTGCCAGTCCCCAGAAGTCAGTGTCCAGTCCTTGCTATCCCATGGCATCTCCCAGGCAACTCCTTTATCTGCTGTTACCCATCCATGTTATCATCCATTAGAAGATAACACCAGAGTGCTTCCTCATGCCAGCCCAAATATTTCTAGCTTGGACTCCCCCCTGCAGCCCTGGAGGAGAAATTAACCCCTTTTGCTTTAGTAGGTCTGAAACAAATGTGTACATTAATTTCACACATCACTGTAAACTCCTCCTCACGTGCTTTTATGCTGAGCTTTTCCGCACCCTGATGCTCTCCTGCACAAATGCTGTGCAAGAGGGATGTCTCCATTAGTCATAATTTCTGTGGGAAGGGGCTGTGGGAGGAACAGCTTTCTGGTGGTCAGATTGGATTGCTGCTCTGCCTCAGTTTTCACCCTGTGTTTGCATGTGGCCCTAAAGGTGATGCTGCTTGTGTTATGGCCTCACCCAGCTGACCTTAGAGGAGCTGCAGCTGGCACCAGCTGTGACTTCAGTGCTCAGGATCCAAGGGCACAGCCCGTGGGGCAGATCTGGGGACAGTGTGGGCCAAGTGAGGCCATGGGAGGCCTCTCTTTAGCTGGAGAAGGGGCTGCCTTTGGAAAATAGCTCTGGCAAGCTGGAGGATGTGAGAGCAGCTTGCCCAAGGTCTTCCCCCAGGAGCAGAGTGTGTGCAGGCACGGCTTCTCTCTGAGGCATGAGCGTGGCCTCGTGCATGAGGGAGGCTCCAGTGGGAGGGTGAGATGGGGTGGGGAAGCTGGAGAGGGTCTCGTAGGATGGCTTATGGAAGGCGATGACACTGGGTTGGGCCCTGGGAAGGTGTGGGTGGCTCCTGGCACTGCACGTGGCAGTCGGGGGTGGGGGGGGGGTGGGAAGTTTCCTCTGGAGAGGAGGTACTTGGGTGACACTGCAAGTCTCTCAGGGCCTTTTGTCATCCCCCAGCCTCTCCTCAGATGTCTTTGCTGGAGGAGGATGTTCAGGAGTGTAGTGTCCCTCAGGGCTGTGCTTCGATTCCCTCCTTGGTTGAGGAGGGGGGCTGGGAGGGCATGCCGCCTGCCTGTTGCAGCACTGGCTACAGCGTGGCAGGGCTTCATCAGGGGAGATAATCGCAGTGCATGGAGTCCTTCTCCCCCTCCCAGAGCCCCTCCCTTCCCCAGCCTGTGGCCCCCATCTGTCCCCTCTCCCTGCTGAATTAGTAGCTCCAGGTGGTACTTTTAAACTTTTTTTTGTCTCCTGAAAGGCAGGTGTGTTGCAGAGAGCCTGGCTGCCAGCAGACGGCTGTCCCCTGCCTCTGCGGGTGCAGCGCCCACGCTTTCCATCACACAGGCAGCTCCTGAGAGGTGATGGCCGGTGAAGGGCAGGGCGGATGGGTGCAGAGGAAGAGGGGGCATTCAGTGTGCAGCAGGTGCTTGCCATAACAAATTCCTGTGATTCAGCCCCAGAGCATCTGCCACTGCCAGGGACCGAATGTAAACAGGGAGCCGAGGGGGCTGATGTCATGCAGCCACCTCTGCCAGGGTGTCCTGGTGCTCCTGAGAACTGGAGTTGCTCTGCACAGATTCACTCTGCCATGCCCGGGAAGGATGGTACTCCTCAGCTTCGCTTTGCCTGAGATCCCCTCCGAAGTCCCTGCTGGCCTAAATCTTTCTGGTTCTCTCTTGCTGATGATGACACAGGGCTGCAAAGCGGGGTGTTACATTCAAAGCAGTGTTGGCCTCCAGGTCTCCTTGTTCTCTGGGAGTATGTGCCTTTCTTGAACTGGGTTATTTGAGTCCTCCAGACCCTCCTACATGTGCCAGCAGTGGTCTGGCAGCATCCTTCAGTGAAGTGTAAAGGACCGTGCAAAGTATGAGCATACAGGCAGCGGGTGCGGGACTGGGTTTTTTTTTCAGTTATGCCTCTTAGGTATAGCACTGGGCAGAAGCAACCAAATCTCACTCACTTCCCACTGATATCAGTTTAAGAGCTGCCAGCCTTGGTCATCTGTGAAAACATTCCAGCCCCATGTCCTGGCTGCAGCTAATATTAATGTACAGAGGAAGAATAAACCAGCCTAGTGTAAACTTTCCACCCAGGACCAGCAGGAATGTAGAGCTAAAACACTTTCCAAAATACCTTAGCAATGTCAGTTATAACTTCTGCCCTTGCCCCCCCCCCCCCCCCCAATCTAAAAAAATTCCATTCTGTCTGACCACTCTCTTATCACTCTTATTACATCTCTGGAGGTTATCCTTTCTGATTAGCTGAATTTGGCCTTTTCTGGTGTCTTGCCACCTGCCTCCTGACTTTTAGGATCAGACCAGAAGCTCCTGCCTTTCCTTGGTAGTCCCTCTAAAGGATACTGCCTCTGGAAGTGAGGTTGGAGAATGGAGTGAGAATGATGCCTTCTAAATCATCAAATGGACTTGAAAATGGTAATGTTTCCTAGCCGGTGTTTGCCCAAGCCATGGACAATATCACCTTGGAGGTTCTGCAAAGGCACAGAAATCTCCAGGGAAGGTGGAGAGGAAGATGGAAGGAGAAGAGTCATTTCACATCTCTGTGATATCCTCATCTACCATAATTGCTTCCTTTAACCTCTGACAGTCTAATGGCCCCATGTTTTCCTGATGGCTTTTTGACATGTTTGTTTTTATACCTTTACTGATTTGCTCCTCAAAACCCCTTTAGGCTTTGCTTAATTAGCCTCACACTGATTTTTAGCATTTGCTTCTATTTAGTGTCACTTGCTGCTGTTTGGTCCTGGCTTCCCCGTGCAATGCTGAATTGAACAGCACTAGGGCTGCTATAATGCAGCATCTCAGCTACTATTGCTTTATGAAGTCACCCCTGTGTGCCACTTAAAACTAAGTCAAGAACAGCCTCCCCACTTCTTCCTGCTCCTCTCCTTGCTCCAAGTGAATGATTGCACAGAGCAGTGTGTCGAACGTGGAGATAGTCTGTCTCTGAACTGTGACCCATTGTGCCGCATGTTTGTATGTGGGTGGTTCAAGTCGCTTACTATCATCCGCTGTCACCGTGCCTTTGCTGGAGTCTCATGCCATTTTGATCCGTCTCATCAAAGAAGTGAGCCTGCCACTTCTCTGCAGCCATCTGGGCAGGGAGATAGAGTCTTGCAGGGATGTGGTTGCATCTGGGCATTCAACTGCTTCTCTTTGCAGCTTGCTTGAGCTATCCTGCAGAGCTTGCAGCCAGATGTTTTGGTATTTCTTTGACTTCTGTAACTCATTTTATATCAAGATCAAGGTCCAGGCAATTCACCTGCATTTGTGTACTGCCTGGATATTTGTAATGCTTGTTACAGACCAGTGCAAGCTTTTATCAAACTCATTAACCTGCAACCAAGCTGATTTTACAGAAATACCCTGTACAGAAATATCTTGTCCTTGATTTGCTTCTGTTAAGGCTTCGGTTGTTACTCCCGAGTCACAGTGCTGTGAGTCAGATCACAGCTCTCCTGTGCAGCAGGAACCAGAACCTGACGGCCATGCTTGGGGATTCCTCCCAGAGCTTGTGTTTCGTATGTTTGGGGGCTATCTCATTTGAAATAATTTTCATCAAAACAGGATTTATTCATGGTTGACTGCAGCGAGCCCAGAGCAGCAGAGAAGAGAGGAGTGGGGAGTGAATACAAGACCCCAGATGTGACAGGGTTGTAGGGTGGGTTCAACCTGCCTTCCACCAGCTGTTGTGTTGCAGCAAGCCCTCAACATCTCATTTATCCAACTCTCAGATGTTTCAGCATTGACCTTTGTTTCTCTAACTTCTAGACCTCATGCTTTATTCAAAGTGCAAAGTCTTAGAATGACCTGTATCGTGGTCTGGCTACATTCAGAATTTGTACCAAAAGCAGAAGTGCCTCTGATGTGCTGTGCAGATGACAAAATGGTTGGAGGGTAGGGCTGGTGATTTGCTAAGCTGGAACAAAATATGTACTTTAATAAGGCTGAATGTAGCCTTAGCTGTTGAGGAACAAAGGATGGATGGCACTGTTCTGAGACACAGTGACCGGAGAAGACTTGGAGGTCACTGGAGTATCAGATAACCTTTATCTACTTTAACTGTTGAATTTCTAAGAGCATTAAGGGCTTACTTAGCCATGGTACCTAAGTGTCTCAGCAAAAAATCCTGCTCTGTTAACAGGTCTTCCAGTCTGGAGGACAGCAGTAACTGGAGCAGGATCCAGTGGCCGGCAGCTGGCAGAGGACAGCTGGGATTTGGAATAAGGTCCTGACCATTGGAGTGACTTCCTGAGGCAGATTAACCCACTCAGGTAATTTTTAAATTACAGGTGGACTTTTCCCACAGTCTATTCACGTTCAGCAGGAATTCAGAGAGCTATCATGGCTGCGCTGCACAGGCTGATGGCCAAAATCCAAATGGCCGTTTCTAATCTACTCTGTGCGGGCTTGGTGACATTTATTAGCTTCTGGCTTGCAGCACAGCTCTGAGCTGACTTCAAATCCTGGCTGGTGGTTTGTGCTTCGTGGGTTGTGCCTGCTACTTCTGCAAGCACTGGTAGGACAGGTACAGCACAGCCTTGAGTCTTCTCTGAGATCTCCCTGTATTCTCTGTTATGGTTTGAACAGTGGCTTTGCCTAGCTTTGGTGTAGAAAATGTTGCATATAGTGTACAAATTTATTCTGGAGGATTTTGTTTTTGCAGTGGAATGAAATTCTCCCCAATTAATGATGTATTGAGTATAAATGGACATGATGTCAAAACAATGCATTTAAATAGCTACAAACAAAACAATACAAAATGCCAGTCACAAAGAAAATGTTCTTTGAAAAACTGGCATAAAAATTAACAGGAAAAGACAAATCCAACAGAGCTTTCTTCTTGGTAACTTCAGAGCAGAATTCAAAAACTCACTTATAAGAAGGTAACACCAGCTCCAGAAACTCCTCTGTTACTGAGAACTAGTCAGTCATCTGAGCATGTAATAAGTGAAATTAATTGTTGGTTACAGTGGTTTAATCCATGAAACATTGACATGTTATAGATCCAGGTTTGCAATCCTTTGCTACTGAAAATGAGATTTTTATTATTGCAGGGAAATGCCTTGAACAACTGGACACAGTTTGAGGCTGGAGAAGCTGCTTCTGTTTGGGGGAGAAAATGAGTTTTAGACACCATAAATGACAATCTATGCAGCAACCTGTGAAAGACCTTACAAGGGAAGAAGTAACTTGATTTATTCCAGAGTAATACACAGAACCTGGATCAATATATCACTATCAAAGATACGCTTTTTTTAATACTAACTGTAATGCACTAAAATTCAACATCCTTGTGACGGGAAAGAGCCAGAAAAGTTGACTGCAGCAGCAGGAATTTGAAAAAGTCTTTAAATGACATAAAAAGAGGAAGCCATTTAAAGGAAATTAAAGGGAACACCTAAATAGGTAAAATCCTTGGCTTTGCCATAGGCAATATTTAAAGCCACTGTGTGAAGGTCTTGAGTCAATGGTCCTCATTCCCTGCTGTCACAGATGTACTGCATGGTGTTGAGGGGTGGGGGGGTGGGTCGGGGGGAACATCTGGAGCAGCTGTTGGGGCTGTGGGAGCGGGTGGACAACCTGAATGGGCAGAACTTGCTCTGTGGCGAGGGACCAGGAGATTCTGAGGGGACTGGGGAGCCAACACACAGCCAGGCTTTGGCAGCAAAGAACCTTTGCGGAGCTGCAGGAGGGTCCCAAGTTCCTTGGAAACCAGGAAGCCACCCAAAGTTGCTGAATGGAAGTTGAAGGACAAGTTGACTCTGCAGGGACACTGGTCTGAGTTTCCCCTGTTTCAAGAGACATTTTGTTCTCATTTGTATTCTGATGCTATATATATTTAGAGGTTAAAAGTCTTCATATGAGGCAAATTTTCAGGAAGACATCCAGGCAGCTTTGTCCTGGGGTGTGCACATGAGGAGCAGTAAGGATGCACAAAGAAAACAGAGCCATTGTGCAGCAGCGAGTTCCTTGTGTTGCTGCTCGCTGCAGTGGTGTCCCAGGAAGGTTCCCTTATCTGCTGTGCAGAGAGAGACAGGGCTGAGGGACTCTGTCAAACTGAAGTGTTGGCAAAGAAGAGGTTTTGGAGCAGATCAATACATTTCCCAGGCTGACTGCAGTCACCCAGTGGTGCTGGAGGCGTGCAGTAGTGAAGCTGTTTAGCTACTGACGGGCTTGTGCTTTAAGGCCTAAACCAGTCTTTGAGGGATGCAGGAATGTGATGTCCATGAGTGAAAGGAGTCCTGGACTCGTTTAGGAAGCAGAGTTAGTGTTGAAACAGCCTCAAATTGTTAAAACCAACATAGAATAATTTTATTAGATGGTTGAATTAATACAGTGTAATGGGGGGAAGAGTTTTATTTGGCTCTTAGAGAAGAAATTCAAAGCTCAGAAGTGTATCCAAGCTCTCTGAAGGTGTGAGCAAGCTGGTGGGCTAGGGCGATGTATGGTTGGTACACTTGTACGCAGAGGTTTGCATCTTTCGAGTGAGTTCCCACATCAGTGACCTACAAGAAAACTAACTTTTCAAGGGGTGAAGAGGCAGGCCCATAGATTAATAGCTGTTTACAGGAGTATTGAGCCCATTTTCACAGCAGCGGTGGATGCCAGTGGCAGTGTACAGAGGTCCATGCTGGTATTTATGCTGATCAGTGCATTCATAGAGGATGCAGAGAAGACTGTGAATAGTGAGCTGGCGAATTTGTAGGGAAAAAAATGATTCAGGAGAGCCAAATCTAGGGCTGAATGCAAGGAGCTGAAGAGGGTCCCATGGTGCTCATGCATAAAATGGCAGATTACGTTCAATTCAAGAACATGTGAAGCTGAATTCAGAGGAAAGAGAGTGGTATGTACAGGGTGTCAATAGTATCTGTGGCAGATGGCAGTAGAGCTGACTGGAGGAGGTACAGAAATTCCGGCAAGGAGGCCAGAGCTGGCTTCTCTATAAAGGGTGGTTTACAGGGCAGCACCCAGCTTGGGGTGGAGCGAATTGAAGGGAATGTAGCAGACATCTGTGGTAGAAAGAGAGAGAGAGAGAAATGCTTTGCCATTTCCCACTGTGTAAGAAGTGGGTGCATGAATGGATGTGATCCGTTCACATCTCTTTATGAATCCACCTTCACATGATGCTGAGGCTTGAAAGCAGAGTGTGTTCAAAATGGGATTAGATGAGTCTGCAGCAAAAATCATGGTCCAGAAAGTTCAGTTTGGGATGGAGACTTCTACATTTCCAGTGATGAGTGAGTTGAAACAGCCTGGTGTGTCCTGTCTGTGGGTGAAGGACTGGCACAAATTCAGTTACATGAAATCATCGTCATGAATCCAGGCATGGATGGGGCACAGTAGCTGGTGGGACTGGAGCGAATGCAGAAAGGTTGCTCAGCATGTCTGTATGGAAGGCCTCTCTACTTGCTGCTGCCAGTGCAAGTGGTCCCCAAAGCCGTATCTCATTGGGATTGGGAATAATGCTGGTTGCTCTGCTTGGTTTTCTGTGTTTCACAGCTTCTCTTGGCTCTGGCCCCTGAAGGCTATGGTGGCATTTCCTACATGAGTAGAGAATCAGTCCTTGAGTGTGAGGGCAGGAACCCTCTCCACGGGGCCTGGGCTCATGCCTCTAGTCTAGTGACAAAGGGGAAAGTAACAAGAATATGACATGTTTTTTCTTGAATGACTGAGTCTGTGACACAAGACAAACGTCAAGCCACTGAACAGGCAAATCCATATCTCAGTTTTGCTTTCCTGTGAAATGAGATGTTTTTTTTTTACATGTCAGCTCTGCTTGTTATAACATCTTCTGCATGGTTAAAGCAGCTACGTCCCCAGCAGTGTGGTTACAGTGTCCTCAGCAAACTTGCCAGAAAAGTAAGACAACAGGGAACTGTCTGGGGACAAAGGTTCTCAGACTTCTCCACTTTTATGAGTCGAAATGACCAAGTGCCCCAGTCCTGGTGATGCTGGTGGCCAGAGTGCTGCCTTGCCAGAGGACAGTACTGTCTCACACTGCAGAGAAATGGCATGTGTGCAAGCTCTGCCCTGTATCTGAGCTGTTGACTCAAGGTTGCCTCCTGCCCAAGTTACAGGCTGGAGCTCTGGAAACAGTAGATCGTAGCATATTACAGATCATCAGCATGATGAACGTCTGCCAGTTTTGCTCTGTGGAAAGTAAGTTCTGCCCTGCAAACCAGAGTGGTATCTCTTGGCCGGATTATAATCTGGGCTGTTGAAAATATAGAAATGTATTAATGCTGTATGTTAAAGCTTCTGTAGGGCATTTGAATTCCTTTGCTGCACAGTCTGATTAAGAGCTAGGCTCAGTCGCACAGCCTGGGAGAAAGTTATGCAGCAGATTGTAGTTCAGGTATATTCTAGATCTCCAAGAACCTTTGGAAATGGGGGAGTGGATTGGCAGGTCTAAATGGCATGTTGGAATCCCAGGCAAGGCAGAAATTCCCTGGGGCACCCTAAGCTGAGTGATGATGTTTGACAGAGGGCTGTAAACTGAAGGAAGTGTGCAGGCTAACCATCCCAGGAAAAACTAGAGAAACCCTGTGGAAAGAAAGGCTGGACCGACAGGCCAATGGTGGTACTGCATCCCTGTGTTGGGTATGCATCACTGAGTTCCTGGCCCCAGTGACAGGCTGGAAGAATATGAGAAACAGCTAAAAAAGAAGACAGTAGAATTTCCTCAAATATATCAGAAACAAGAAGTGTGCCAAGGAGTTGACAGAGCCGGCACACGATCAGAGTATAAAAGGAGCAATTTTTAAAGATGAGCCCATTGCAGAGAAGCTGAAGCCATTATTTGCATTATTGTTGAATACAGAAGAAAACATGGAGATTACCATGCTGTAATTAACCTTTTTGGGGACTTATCAGAGGATATGTTCAAAACTGGAGTGGAGATTATGGATCCAGTTGATGAAATGGGCAGTGATAAACCATCTGGGCTGGTTGTCTTGCTTCAGACATCTTAAGAAAGCCAAGAATGAGACTGCTGAGTTAGAAATGGTGATGTGCAAGTGCTTTCTCAAACCATCTTTGCATCTAAAAGCTGAAGTATGGAAAATTTGAAAAGGAGCTCCAGAAAAGATCTGATTGATTTTCCTTTACCCCATAATACCACAGAATGGTATTTGTAGGTGAATCATGGGGGTAGAGGGAGCGGGGTTCTGGTATGGCAGATGGACAAGAACAATTTATTTAAGAGACTGTACTGGGATTCCCAAAATGCTTTCAACAGCATCCTTCACTAAAGGCTATGAGGAAAATAAGCAGCCATAGGATAAGAAGAAATGTGCTGGAAAGTATAAATAATTGGTTGAAAGGTCAGAAATAAAGTGGGAGTAAAGTCTGTCCTTCTCAGTGGTGGAGACCTGCAGAGACTGTGGGCTCAAGGAGAGACTGGGCAAGTTAATGCAGGAGAGATGAGCTGAGTGTTGCAAATACATAGAAAACACATCTGGCTCAAGGTACTGGGGAGGCATTGTGAAAGGTATCACACGTGCCTGCCTCATTCTCACTGTCTCTGTGCATTTGCCTGTGACCACAGCTGGAATGAGACTAGCAAGTCAGAGAGACTTCTGATCTGATGCAGTACAGCTACTCCTGCCTTGTTTTGGTGCCCTAATTATCAATGACCACAAGTGTTAGTGGGTGGGTAGGGGGGTGGAATTGCTGCAGGACTATTTTCTCATGTATCATACAGAGAAAAAACAGTGGATCAGTAAAAGGGAAATGGTAGCAACTGTTCAGTTGTATGGAGTCTGGTTGGTGAATTGGACTTGCTAAGAACAATGTGTTCATTTTAGCATGGGTAATTGTAAAACAACATTCGGAAAAACAGCACTCACATTTCCACAGCAGGTACTATTGTTTGGAAGAAGACACAGAAGAAAGCTAAGGATCCTGAAGTATAAATGACAAGCACGAGCTTGAGGTGTGAGCTGGTGGCTGAGGATAGAAGGATATTTATGCAAGGAAACCCTGAGTAAGAGCAGAAAGAGGAATTGTCTTTTTGTTCATCCCTATCATACGAATGCTGCATACAGGTAAAGTACTTCCGCGTTTAAAAAGTCTGTTTAGAAACGGCAGAGAAAACAGCCACAAGTAAAATTTAGAGGCTAAAAAGTCTGCTTTTGAGAGAAAGTTCCAAGAGCTCAAAGTGCATTATAAAAGAGACCAAAAAATGATCTGATTTTCATCCGCAGTTCACTGCAAGTGTGGAAGATTTCTTACAGTGGAAGAGAGAATAATCTCAGCTAGATACTGAGTGAGGTCAAGCAGCTGAAGTGAAGCATAGATTCAAACAAGAAAGAGGGTGCAAAATAAGAGCTGTGCAGAGGATTAACCATTGGGATGTTGTGAAGGCTTCTCTGCCATTTAGGATCTTTGCTCCTAAAAAATGTGTAGCCTTCCAGCTGGGAGGGGTGGGCTGTGCTTGGGTGGTCCCTGGCTCAAGTCATTGAGGGTCTGGACTTGGGGCTAAATTATGAGCTTGGTCCTTTGGAGCTCTAGTACCCAGGAATGTGTCAGTAATTCTTGCTGGTGGTCTCAATTTTACTCTGCTATCATGAATGCAGGCTTAGCAGATACCCAGCTGTCCTGAAATTGGTGGGATTAGGGTGGTTCTCTCTCCCTTAGCCTTGGGCTGATCTCATCCTTAGCCATCAGGAATCGCTCTGTGAGTGATAAATGCCAAACAGTTTGCAGAAAAGGCATTTCTTGGAATAGAAACCCCCTCTCCTCTCTCTCATCCCTCCTCTCTGCTCCTTTCAGCTCACATTTTGCCAGAATTCTGCTCTGGCCACAGTTAATGTGTGTGAAATTCAAATGCAAAGAATTTTTTTGAGGAATATAGGCTGTGAAATCAGGCTTATAAATGAGCGCAAACTACACCCTTAACTGTGGAGTCCTTAGATTGGCTTAGAAGGCTGCTAATCCCCATCTGCCATAGAGGTGAATGGCCTGAGGAGGCTTGGAGTGTTCCCATTACAGCTGAGTTTTGTGCTGTCATGTGTTGTAGCGCTGAAATAATTTGCTTCTCCTGTATTAATTACTCGTGCGTCTACCCAACATGTCTAATCCGCTCCTTCACATGAAAAATCCCCCTTGTCCTTGACCATCCCATGTCTTTCTGGAAATATCTGGGCTCACCTAGAACCAGGCTGAGGTCCAGGGTGGTAGACTTCAGCCTGGTCAGTAAGGTGCTTTTCTCTTACCCCTACTGCTTGCTGGTTCCTTGACTCAGGAAGCCAGAGACCTGCAGGGCAGGGGGCTGCGTCAGGAGCATGTTCTGTTTTCAGTGGTTTCACGGTTCTCTACTGCAGTGTATGACTCCTGTGTGAGGTCTCTGCTCCAGGAGGCAGCCACAGCAGGTTGCACCAACCATTCCTGTGTTTAACTCCCTCCAAACTTCTCTGCATGATGCTGAATTTGAAACTGGCATGTACAGCTCAGGAAAGAGCCCCCAGAGCCATTGGTGGTTCTCTGCAATCATCAGCTCTGTATGCAGCAGCAGCTGCCAAAAAACCAACAGCTTATTGGGCATCCTCATGGAGACACCAGGCATAATTTTGCATCTCTCTTTGTGTAGCTCTGCTCTCTGCACCTCAAGTTAGAGGTGCAGAGAAGCAGCTAAAATGGTCAAGGGGATGAAACAGCCGCCTTACGAGACCAAAAAGACCTGGACTCCAGTTTGCAGAGTAGAAGGTGGTAGGGGGGATGTGGCTGAGGTTCATAAAATCATGGAGTTGGTGAGTAAGATGAAGGCAGAGCTGTTATTCATCAAATCCCACAGTACTAGAACTATGTGCACTTGATGAATCTAGGAGTGCAGTTTAAGGCAGATAAAAGAAAGTTCATCTTTACACAGCAGCAGCTAAAAGTGAGGAAGTTGCTGCTGAAGGAGGCAGTAACAGCAGGCTCAGAAAACTTCAGAGGCAACAGGTCCATCAGCAGAGACTGAAGGCAGCAGTCAGGGACATCTCCTCTAACATCCCTGATACAACAGCTGTGGATACTGGGGAAGAGCAAGGAGGATGCCTACAGAGTGGCCAGGCTTGTGTGCATCCTAAAGAGCAAATCCTTTTACTTCTGCCAGAGGCAGAGTCCTAGGCTAGGTGAACATCTCTGATGGACATGGAGGAGCTCCGAAGGTTGGAGCTGTAAGGCACAGAAGGGCTGGCGCAGCCACTCTGTTTAGTTTGCTTTCAGGGTTGTGCTAGCCTCAGCTGAGGGATCAGGCAGAGTATGTGCCTCTCAGAGGGTGTTGTGAGCAGAGTTGCAACTGGCAGCCCGAGAAAGGGGAACTCTGCAGCTGCTGTGGCACTGCCCTGGAAAGCCATTTCTCCTTTTGTACCAAAGGACTTGCAAGTATTTCTGTCATGGGACTGCTCAGACACTGTCACGGAGGAAAAGCAAGATTTGTTTGAAATACTGTGCTTTTAACAAAATACCCTGGCCCCAAGATGAGGACAAACATTGTTTTCTTGTTGGAGCAGACACAGCTGGGAAGCTAGAACCAAAATACTCACCAGTGAATACAACTTCAGATTCTTGCTTTTTGAAAGTTGATTTTAAGGCTACCTTTTTAGATGTTAAACTTCTGTGGGGAAATAAAATCGTTTGGGAGAGCTACGGCAGTTTCCCGTACTGTGTTTCAGTGTGAGCTGCTCTGTGCTGGAGGGAAAGACTTACCCGCTCAGCCCCGAGCAGCATCCTCGCTCTGGTCTTCTGGGACCTCACAGCACTGTGAGGATTTGGCCTGTCTCCAGAGCTGAAATCAGCTATGTAGGCAGCAAGTGTGCATGTGTGTGCATTTGAGTGGGATGTTCTTCGGCTCCCACATTTGGCTTCTCTGGGTAGATTTATGCTGCAAAATGTTTCTTTAATACATTTGCCAAGCATGTCCCAGGATGGTAGACCATTACCTGTAGCCTTCCCCTGTGCACGCAACAGCAGCCAGCAAAAAAAGGCCTTTTCACCACAGCTCATGGTGTTTGAGATGGCTCCTTCACTGTGCTGGCAGCAGCTCTCTGCTGCTAGTATAATGGCCTTTTCTGGGATTTTGCTGGGATAACCCATCACTCCTCTGTGGGCAACACTACAGAGAGAGGCTGAAAGCAAAGAGAGAGGACACAGAGAGGAGGGAGTACATCAGGAACTGCATTTGCTTTGTAGATTTTACTGCTTTTTAATGTGTCCCTGCAAGCAGGAGTCTCTGCCCCTCCTTCAGACCCCACGGACCTGCTGTCCTCAGGAGCTGGCCGGAGTGGGTTTGTGGTTGTAAGGTGACATGGTCTGAGAAATTACTCCTGCAATTACTGCAAAATCACTATTTTTTGCCACTTATTTTTCATATTTGCCAGTTCCCCACAGGGGAGGGTCTTTGTGGCATATCTACCGCTGTTCCAAGGGCAGTGCAGGACCAGCTCTTCCATTCACAGCACTGTTCTGGCCCAGCTTGAGCACCAGTGCCTACAGCATTTGCTCGCTCCATCTTTGTCCGTATCACCATTGCCTACCCAGTTCTTCCCGGTAAGATGCTCTCTAAAGCATGTGGTATGAATCAGCCTTTACAGCTTGCTACCACCTGGCAGACTGCAAGGGGTGCAGGGTCTAGGGAGAGGACTGGGCTCTCTGTCGGCTCGTTCTCTGACACTGGTGAGTGCAAGAGCTTTTTATTCTGTATTGTGGTCCCCACAGTCTATGTGGCCCACAACAGCAAGTTTGGCCGTTGTTAATGATGCTATTGTCACTACCTGAACTATGTATAACTCACACTTTAAATTGCATCTCGTATCTGCTACATTCTGCATTGAACTGCACATCAGGGATTGCATAAAACCAAGGGAGAACAGCACATGTGCGTGTGCATACGTGTGCCTGTGCACACTGCAGAAACCTGAGGTGGAAATGTGATGCAGAATCCTGTCGTGATAACTTGCCCTCTATACGGGAGGGAGCAAGAGGGGGTGT
Organism: Falco rusticolus; assembly: GCF_015220075.1. Lineage (NCBI taxonomy): Eukaryota > Metazoa > Chordata > Aves > Falconiformes > Falconidae > Falco > Falco rusticolus. The sequence goes on along the minus strand of NC_051205.1, from coordinate 93,175 downwards.
GTTTGATTGCCTAAGTAGAAAGGCTGCACGGGCAGCCTTTGTTTCGGAAGTTATGTAAGGAGATTTTGCGTGCTGCTTAAGTGTTTGGCTGACTGCTTTGTCCTAATAGAAGTGCTTGCACATTCTCCCATTGCACAAGCTCTCAGGAGACGTCTGGGAGTTCGGGATGCAGTGCCGAGCTGGAGAGTGTAGGCCTGCTATTGACTGATGATGGTGGAAAGACAGGGTTCCCATCTGCGTGTTGACTCTGGCTGGGTGAGCCTGCTAGCCCAGCACTGGGAGCTCCTGGGGATGGACCTTTCTTCTTGAAGATAAGACCTTCCTGGGATAACTCAGGTCTGGTCCATAGCTATAGCTGACATGATGAACATGTCAGGACACGTTCATCAAAGATTGTGCTTTTACTCAATACCCACCTCTGGAGCTCCTGAGGCTTTGGACAAGTGCCCCTCCTCCCTGGAGGATGCCTGGTAACTGCTTTTCTTTCCTGAACTGTCATCCCTGCACTGTCCAAAATCTAACCATTGCTGCTGAACACATCAAGGACAAAAGGCAGAGTTATGAATCCACTCTAGCACAGAGATAAGACTCAGTATAATTAGAAACTTTTTATGTGGAGAAATTAATCAAAGCCTCTTCTACTCTTGGGACATTTTAACTCTTCACAGCTTCTATTATTAGTTGTAGAACCATTTTTTCCTCAGTTTTTCAAGCTAGAGAACCTGCAATAAGAAAGAAGTCTACACTGAACTGATGCCGCTGAGCTCCTTGACCCCATCAATAAGTGAGTGATGGTGGAGCATGGCACACATCTAGGGACATCTCTGGGCTGTCATGTGGAGCACTGGAAAGCAACTCTAAGACTGCAAAGCAAATATGTCATTTGGCCTTGTGGGTGGTCAGGGCTTTCAGTCCTGATAACCAGCTACAGCACTTTGACAGTCAAGGAACCAAACTGGGAGCACTGGATTTTATTAGTTTCCCAATAATATTCCTGTTGTCTTTATTGCAGAAGGCCAGGGGTTTGCATTGACCAGACAGCGTGGAGTCTCAGGTCTTTGGGCTTCAGCTGGTTTTAGCTGCATTTAACAGTTGCCTGTTGGTCAGTAACTGTTGCCCAACCTGTCGCAGATTGAGCTCTGTGAACACATGTTAAAGGACTGGTGAACCAAGGCATTGCTGTGTAGCAAACAACAGTCCCTTAAGTTAAGTGAAGCTGGAGGAGGCTACTGGGCAACTTCCAAACTTCAGCTGGGAACCAGCAAGAAGGCAGCGTTAGCAAAACACATGAAAATGAATCCAAGTGTGTGCAAGACTGAGGAAGAAGAAATCGCTACTGTGAATGGCAGACTCTTCTTGGCAATGACTTCAGGGTGCTGATGACTTGTCGTAACCCTGTTCTGCTTGAGGAAGACTTGACCTTTCCCCTGTGTGGAGTTACCAGTGGCAAATTGTGCCTGACCAATTTGATTGCCTTGTGTGACAAGACAACGGACAAGAGCAATGGATAGTGCATGCCTTGGCTTTAGCAAGGTTTTTAACATGGTCTCTCAATTTACAAGATATAGGACTCCAGTGGAAAACTGGCTAGACTAGCAACTCACAGAGTTGCAGTCAGCAATACGAAGTCCAACTGGTGGCCAGCTACTAGTGGTTTCCTTTTGGGACCCTGCATCCCCTCTACTCCAGCACTGGTGAGGCCACATCTAGTATTCCATTTTGGGCTCCCCAGTTGAAGAGATAGATCAGCATACTGGAGAAAGTCCTGAGGAGGGCCACAAAGATAGCTGGGGGTTTAAGCATACAGCAGATGAGGAGAGGCTACGAGAAGGCGAAGGGGGATCTCACTGCTGTTTCCTGCTACCTAATAGATAGTCACAGAGAGGAAACCAGAATCTTGAAAGACAACAGGTAACAATCATAATTTGGAACAGCAGAACTTCTGGTTGGTCATAAGGGAACAGTCTTCCCCATGAGGGTGGTGGAACAGTGGGGCAGGGGCCAAAGAGGTGGTAGGATCTCCATCTGAGGAGGTATTCCACACTTGATTGCAGAAGGCCTTGAGTGATGTAATTCAGCCAGGAGGGCAGCTCTGATCAGTGGTTGAATAAGAGACCTCCAGGGTCCACACCAACCAAAACCTTTTTGTGATTATTGTATTGGCACACTTCAGTGGAGAGTATAGCAGAACATGACACATCCCTCTTGTTTTTGAAAGCTCAGATACTCAATAAAAACCTTACCCTGTTATGACCATCTTGGGAGGGTTAAGACAAGAACAGAGATCTTAGGAAATACCAGAAATAAGATAACTTTGTCTTTGCCTGTGGCAAACAAACTGTACTATTCATGCTCTGATTTCCTGGACAACTTGGTTTTCTTCTGAGAACACCTGCTGCACTCAGAGCACCATATAGTGAGTGACGGGGGTCTAGCTGGGCAGGACCACAGCTGCATGAGCAGCATGAGTGCTGAACAAAGTTCAGTGCTGCTGCATGTCCAAGGAATGTCTTCAAGAAAGGCATGTCTGGGAGCCAGGCTGAAAGGGGAGAATACGTCTCATGTCATAGGGCACTGTGAGAATTCATAACCTCCCTGATATTTCTGAGAATTACTTCTCTGGCTGATGAGTGCAACAGATAAATGCAAGAGGAAGCAAAAGATTCCCTATTCAGAGTAGGGTTTGATGTGTTGTAAACAAGCCCTGAGGCTGTACACTGACTGATGAAGATACAAACTGCACTGAACAGTGCAGGAACGCAGCACAAAACAATGTAATGTGTAGCTGTCCGGAAAAGGCTAGTTAATCTGCCTGGAAATAAAGATGTGGAGCACAGACAGTGCACCATGTCAGCGTGAAATTGGTGAGGACTGCAGGTGCTGAGCTCCACGAAGGAGCCAGTGCAGCTGAATGAAAGGTGCATGGGGCAGAATGGACAGAGACTGCTCAGAGCAAACTGGCTGCAAAGTCCTGGCCTGGGAGGCAGGCTTGGGACCTGGGAAAGAGTGGGGTCAGTGAGACAGACCCACCCAGGAACTGCAACTGCTGAGCACTTCATTGGCACAAGGGTACTCAGAAATGCTGCAAATGGAGGCATCATGCAGGAGTGGTTCCTCCAATCTGAGCTGCAAGCATCAGGGAGTTTTGATGCATTATCAAAAGAATCTGTCGTGCCTGGGAAATGCAGCAGTGGTGGTTTGGGTGTGACCCTGCCTTGAAAGAAGTCTGGGAGGGATGGTCATCCTTTATATGCTGTATTCAAACCTAGAAAAATAAGGGAACAAATACTGATACAAGCACATGGGCCCCGTCTGGCTGTTGCGACAGAGGTTATACCTGTCCAGGGCTCATCCTTCTCCACAGGACCATGGGAGACTGCTGTGCTCCAGGGCTGACTGGAGAGCACTGACTCTCCTTGGAAAGTGGAAATCACCGTTGTTTTTTCTACGTTTTGTCAGGTTGTGGAAAGATGCTTCAAGTTTATGCCAGGCCACTGTGTGAGTTGCTCTCTGTATCTGTGCTGCCTGCCGCCGCCACCCCCCCTCCCCGTTCCCCTTCTGCATCAGGGAATAACACAGAAATGTGTTAGACCGAGGACAGACCCACTGAGTTTCCTTATTCATTTGGTAAGGCCTGGTAGTACACCTGTACTGAATGAGATTAATTAGCTGTTAATCTTTCCTAGTTCTTCTGTATCAGCCCTCCTAGGACTTCTGGATATGGTCTCGGATGCCAGGACTGTCTGCTGCCGGTGCTGCACAGCTCCGCTGGTACTCTGAACAGTGCTGAAGGTTCATACCAGCAGCAGATGCTGACCATCCAGGCGCAGGTTATTGTTTATATCAGCTAAATTACCCAGTGACCCAGGCCTGCTCCCTGCTGCACTGCCCAGCAGTCCTACCTATTTACCATTTAACTCTGAAACTGCAATAACGAGATTACTTGATATAAAGCAAAGCTTCACCAGCTTTCCTGCTCTGGCTCTCCTCCTCATGTTCTACACAGAGGGCTCTCTCCCAGGAGGAGTCAGCAGTGGATTTGCTGCTAGAGATTGCGCTTGCTCTGGCTTTACCTCTATCCTTCAAAGAGAATCACTGCAAGGAAGGAAGAGCTGTTAGTTTAATCAGACTGTTTATCCCTTCAAAGTGAGCAGTTCACTTGGAATAAGTAGGGGAGCTCAGTGGGCTCAGCTAACAGCAGCTTATCCTGCCAATTTGTGCTTCCAGAGACAGCTGCTTCCTTCTCCTGAAGGTGCAGGGCATGTGGTGGATGAGAGGTACTCTTGGTCCAAACAAACAGGACAGGGGTGTAGCTGTTGTCAGTGCAAAAATGCAGTTATAGAGGAGCCTGGAGCTGTGAGAGCATGTGGGAGAAATGTATTAACAGGCTGGGCTAGGCAATGAGCATCTGTGGGATTGACATCCATCAGGTTTTATGGACTGGGACTCGTGGGCTCTCACGGGGAAGGGGCTGTAAGGGGCTGCAGCAGTGAGATCAGCTGCAGTGGGCAAGCTGTGTCTGGTGCCTCTGGTCTGACAGAAGTGGGTTTTGGAGAAGGGCTCGTGGCTCTGTCATGCACAAGGACAGATTACACTCATATTTACTCTCCCAACAAGAGATCAACTCTTTCTGCTTGGGAACATGGTGTGAGTGGTAGGCTAAGCAGGAGTGAGTGAGTGAGTGAGTGATGTGGCCAGCCTTGTTCACAACAGCACCTGTACTTTGTCCTGTACTAGCAGAGCCCTGATCATCCCCTCCCTAATTCCTGTCTGTATGACTGAGCAAAAAACCCCAAAAAACTCTTGGTGGATGGTGATTTGGCTGCAGCTGGATTTACCCAGGGTTTTGAGAATATGAAAAGGGGCCAGTATGCCAACCTCACCCTGCTCCAAGTGCTCCTGAGTGCAAAGATGGCAGATCTTGCTAGAGCAGAAGTGTATAATACAGCCTGTGCCATCTTGTGCTGCTCTTTGACCCATAGCCCCAAAGACTGGGTCAGCTTTCTCTGGATGTGTCCTAATGCGTGGATAAAACAGGATTTTAACTCTTACCTGCTACCAGTTACTCAAGGCCTGTGAGGGAGGTTATTCTGCTGGATTAGAGCAAATGGACTGAGCAGCTAGGGATACATCCAGACAACAGCTGCTACCTGGTAGAGGAGAAAAATGTGGAAGTTTGATAATCAAGGGTAAGGTTGGGGAAGGCAGTAGGACCTGCCTCAAGGGAGGCACTTGGTCAGCCTGTCTTCCTTGCCCTGTAGTGATGGAGTCAAGGTGCTGCAGTTAAGTTGCTGATGCTGGCACCTGCACAGGTTCTTGTATATTAACTGCACTGTTGTTCTGTTGCAGGCATGTGTGAAAAATTACCCTGCTGAAACTACACTAATCACAGCATATATACTTGCAAGCACAGGATGCAAACTGTGACCCTGCCAGGTATGGGCATGCTGCAATTCTCTCACACTTGATTATGACTATCTAGTGTATGCACAATAGCACCACCAGTGAACCCCATTTATATTATGCTGGCACTTTAGTGTATTAGGTGCTGCACAAAGAAGCAAAAATGCTCCTTTCCCAAAAGCAGCAGCTCAGAGGCCAAGTGTGGGACTGGGGCTCTGGGCGCATCTGTAACTTGCTCTCTGTGTCTCTTTGGATTTTATGCAATTTGTGCTATACAGAACATTAACGCAAATGTGTTGATCAAATCTCTGTGACTAACTAGAAATTGAGATTTTATTTCTCCCTTCTATCCAGTAAGAGGTAATAGACACCATGCCCAAAGCTTATTAGGGATCCAGCTTGCACCTGTATAACCCTTGGTGTGTTCCTGAAGAGTGTGTGTTGATGATGAACTTCTGATTTTTTATAAACCTCCTATTTACAAACTAATTCTTGAGCACAGACACAGGCTGATCTGAGAAAGCAGCACTGACACATACCTTTAAAATCCATTATATTTTTGGTAAATCTACTGCTCTCTCTGGCCTCGGTATTAGGAAAGACTCCATGTCAGAAAGCCTATCAATGGTAAAATTAAGAAATGAAACCATTATCCCTTTTATTATCTGAGATTGTTTGCAGTTACTACCATCCTTTTAACTTGAGGTCTGAACTAGTGGGCAGGTATTTACCCCTAGGCAGGGTGCCACCACCTTCCTCACCAGATATCTTATTGCATGCTTGTGGAAGAGTTGTGACAGAAACAAGGCATGTCCTGCGGGAGGGTCACCCGGTGAGTGCTGGGTATAGCTCTTGGGGCAGACTCTGGATGGGGAGAGCTTTGCTGGTGGCTGTTGGATTTGTCATTCATCTGTCATTAACCAACAGCTTTTGAAGGCCATAGCAAGAACCTGGGCAGGGGACAGTGTGGTAATCTAGCACCTGCTCTTGCTAGCAGTGATGTCCTTGTGTTTTCTTTGCTCTGCCTGGGCTTGCTGAGAAGCCTGGACAGGGTCTCATCTAGCAAAGCAGTTGTCCATTTGTTGATGTTTCCATGTGAATTACCCACTGCCTGTGGTCGCAAGATCCTGGAGTTTCATCTGGCCATATTCCCTGGCACCTTTTTTTGTTCCAGGAGAATAAATTTCCACCGGTGCCTGTAACTGCATTAATTACTGAGCATACCTGGAGGAGCTTGTGTGAGCTGACCAGTTCTTCCCTGAGGCCATCTGGGAATCAGAAACAAGGCTGCCTGGAGTCCCTGTGCCCTGAAAAGCTGGATTCCCTAGGAGCGTGCCTAATCAGAGCAACGGGAAGGTGAGATAAACGTGTGCAATATCCCAGAGCTTTGATATTTGCCCAGGAAATGGGATACCTGCAGGCCTCTTTCTGCCTATGGGAGATGTGAACATCCATCTGGCACTGCATCATGCCATGTGAACATGCCCACAGGTAACTCTGAAGTTTGTTCAGTCCCCGCTGAGAACATGCCTGGCCCAGACATGGATACCATTCAGTGCTGAATGCTCTAGCATCAAGTCAAGCTCGTGTACTAATGTATACAGATGGAGAAACCCATGGCTGGCTCTGCTAAATGACACTGCGGGGCTGTTAGCAACTGCTTCTTCCTGTAAAACTCAGAGCCTGAAAGACTAGGGGTACCTGGTTGCAGTGCTGGAAGCAGCAGCTGTGTATCACATTCTCACAGGCCCCTGCCAGTCCCTACTTGTGAAGGTGACACAAGAAAACACTTCAAAGCTACCCTGGTGGAGCTCCCAGTAACCTGGTGTGGTATGCCTGTATGGGGTGAGGTGGGGTTTGCTTGCCTAGACAGAGATGTCCAGGGATGTGAGAGATTCTGGAGTACATAAGAATTCACTCCAGGGGTGGAGGTTGTGACACAGGAGGACCTACTGGAGTCCCATGCCCTTCTGGAATGACAGCTGGAGACAAAGGTGGGTCTCCAGGGCATCTCAAATGGCACCAGAGACCTGCGTGGGCAACTGAATCCTTATTCTGGTTGTAAAGCAGACACTAGCTTCACTTGAATCTCTCTCCAGACCTTGCCCTGTTTGCTCACCTTAATACCAGTCTCTAAGTACTATCTTGGATTCCCCAAGGTGCCCCACCTGGACAAGTCTCCCATGGACCCTGTGTTTGATCTGTCAGCATTGTGTGGATGTCTGGAATACCTCGAGGTATCCAAAGCAGCACTGTGAGTCAACATGTACAGTTGAATCCTGTTCCATTGACTGTCGTAGGAAGCTGTACATCCTGCTCCCTTGTAGGCAAACAGACTGGAGCTGAACCTCCCAATGGGCTCTCCCTGGCTGGATGTGATCTCTGGTTCTAAATGGAGTCTGAGGTGGCAGCTGAGATGGTGGTGCTGGCACTGGGTATGTCCGTGATCAGGCGAGATGTATCTTAGAGATGAGATTTAGGACTGTGTCTGTTTTACTTGCTTGTATCCATTCGAGAGCTGTGTCTTGCAGGGTGCTTTGGTCACCTCCTGGTGCTAGCATGTTTTCAGTGCAAGTTGAGACCTGTGGGTTGTGATGCTTCCAGTTCATTTTACAGGGGTGATGTTGATTTTACCATTTGAGTTTCCTGGTCATAATGTCATGTGGGACAAATGATACACTCTTCACATTCAATTATAATTAAATTATTAATTTATCTATCACCCAGATTCATCATTCTATCAAGATAAAAAGGTTATGCTGATAAAGTATATTTTCTGTGAACTCCTGTAAAGCAGCCAGCTATTCCCTGCCCGACTGACAGGCCTGTAATTACTCAAGTCTTCTCATTTACCTTTCTAAATGTACAAAGAATTACCATTTTTTTCCTGTCTGCTGGACCTCCTGGCTCTGTTCTCGCTTCCTTACTTCTAGCCATAGGTCTGCCTTGGCCAACTCTCATACTAGCAGACCCAGGCGGTCTGCACAGCTTTTTGTCTTTGGTCAGGGCAGGAGCTCTTGGTTATCTCCAAGATTTCTTCCTGTAAGGGAGTCATGTTTCTGCCTGTCCTGAAAGGTGGGAAGCCACCCCTGGGTTTGTTCTTCCTTTTCTGTGAAGCAAGGTGTGACCTCCTTACTGATAGCAGTATTTGCAAGGAGATCTGGGTCACTAGATCAGTCTAAAGGGAGCTTGCAATGATTTTGTGGCATCTTTTGTTGAGGAGAAAACAGGTCTTTGATCTCACAATGATCTTGTGAAGTCTGAGAAGTTTTCCAACCCTGCACACAGGCAGAGTGTGGTGTCCATCCATGCTAATGAGGTGATACTCCCTGGCTGGTGCTCACACATCAGTCCTTCTGGCAAGCCTACCTCAGTTTCTCTTGTGCATTGTGCATGGCCACTCCTCATGTTTTGGTCTGGCCAGCTCCTTGGGTGTTTTCTCGGTTATGATCTGGGGAAGCAAGAAGCCTGGAATGGGAAATCTGGGAATCCAGCTCACAGTCTCAGGCTCTCTTGGATCAAATTTTTCTCCCTGCAAGCTTAGTGAACCCTTTGCTAGGATTAACAAGCAAACCCAGGTCCGTGCCCAAGTCCCAACCCACGTGTATCTTTGGCTGCTGACTCTTCTCACCTCACTTACTGTGTGTGTGATCCTTGATCCTCTGACCTGCCTCTTTCCCAAGTAGCTCCATGGAGATCTGCTGCTGAATGGAGACCCTCTCTGCGCTTGCCACTAGTGGACATGCAACCAAGGAATCAGAGCAGCACAAATGGCAAGTTTAACCAACTCATTACCCTTCAGTATACCACAAATAGAACAATTGGCTTTAGACCCCTCTCAAAACCTCTGCTGTCTTCCTGACAGAAGGGTCACAGCGTTTAATGCTGTGTGCATAAGCATTAGGCAGCACTGGGGAACTGGAAACCACAAATACTTTCTCCTCAGGCAAACACGATAAATGTGTTTTTACATAAAAATGGAATTGGGGAAAAGATAATGAGTGTAAAATACCAACTCTAGAGGCTCTGATATGAAGGGAAGCACGGAGTATCGGGAACAGATGGATTTGAAAGCTTGAAAGACTCATCAGAGCAGTTCCAGCTGCCTGAACTCATAAGGCAAAAAGGAAAAGATGGCCAGAAAACATCACCAGCCTTAAGACATGGGCAGTTGTGGTGTTGGCAGGAGTTTTACCCGACATGCTTCTGCAGCATCCTAGAAGGAATTAGCAGCTATTTGACTAATGGGGTCTGGTTGATAGTGGATATTTGGATTTACAAAAAGTGTGGGAAAAGCCCTTCTATGACAGCTCTGAAAGGAATTTAGTGGTCAGAGCTTAAGGGGACAGTACTTGCAGGGACTAATGGCCTGTTAAAGGGTGGAGACCAAAGACTAGAACACGTGTTTGGCTTTCATGGAGAAGGGGAAATAAGTGTTCAGTGGTGTGAAGATCCGTGTTGGAGCTGGCAGTGCTCAACATATTCACAAGAAAAGGAGATAATTGTGAGTGGCAGTATTTTTCATTAGTGCAATATTGTTTAGGATAGTAAAATCTAAAGCTGTCTGTGCAGCCCTGTGCCAGCTCCGATGTCCTTGGCTACTCTAAAAAGAGACCCTGCAGGTCTTATGGCTGTTTGTTGTTCTTGGCCTCACTCGATGCCCTGGCATCCAGTGCCCCAAATTTAGCATCACAGAACAAAAAGTCACTGTAAGGAGATCTGTAAGGAGACAAGGACCTGTAGGAAACAGAGTCCTCGCCACGTGTATTTGGCTTTGCTAGGGTGCCTCACGTTTGCTCCAGAGAAAATTTGCCAGGACCGATATTCAGCAGTAGCTGCAGAATTGGCTCAGGGTGTCTTTAAATACACTGATATGCACCAGATGCTCAATTAAAAAAAATAAAAGTCTTTAAGGCTATTTAAATTTGTGCTGAGGGTAGCATGCAGCATCTGGGTCTACTGGTCTGTGAACAGATCCAGAGCTGGCCCTGTAGCCTTCGATAGGCCTCTTGCACTGCCACCATAACCATAAATGTTAACAATTCTCTCTCTCTAGGGGATAGAGTAATTTTTTTTTGTATTGCATTTCATATTTAATACACCTTAAAGGCTAAGAAGTATGTCAGCACCTTAATACTGCAATGTACTCTAGGACTAAATGTGATAGATACCATGAATGATACTTGGACTGCATCCCAGTCCGCACCCTGCACCTTTTCCCTGTGTGTTTTAGGGAATTTATTCCCAGGATCTTAAAGATGAAGAATGCCTCTTAAACAAGAGGCACAAGAATGTCTTTGAAATGGGTTGCAGGTTTAACGTTTGGGAGGAATGCTTAATTTGGACTCCCTAAGATATCTGTGATCAGATAAATGGTGAGGGGCTGAAGCAAGAAGGGACACAAATGCTTGACCAAAAGTTTGAGAAAGCTTAAAAAAAAATCTCCTCAAACCAGCAAAATAGACAAATTTGAGAGGGGAAAAAAAAAGTCAAGAAACCAAACAAGAGGGTCCCATTCAGTGACATATGAATTTGCCAAAACTGCAATAAATAGACAGGCAGATCTGAAGTGTGAAGTGTGGAGGTGTACTCCCGCTTGTAATTATACAGAAACAAACACACGTTGTCATCTTTGTGGGGGAAAGGGTCCTTACAAAATGCCTAGCATCCACCTTGTTGCTGAGATTAATACAATGGATATTTACATGTTAATGCAACACATCTTTTCTCAGACCATTGTAATGTCATTAAAAATAAGTAAATGCATTCAAAGGATTATTGAAAGGAAAATTACTAGTAGTGGATAAAAAGAAGCCCTGAAAAAAATATCCAGGAAAATGGAGGTGAGAGGTGATGGGCACGAGTAGCATTAAGGGAAGGTTGAACTAGAAATAAGAAAAAAAGTTTCTATGCAGAGGAGCAGTCAGGAGATCATTCTTTCCAGATGTTTGTTCAACCCCATCTTATAAACACGTCTATATGCTCCAGTGCAGCATGGTTGTATTGGTATGGTATCTACCTTCGTTCATACTATTTTAGAAGTGTTATCAAGCTATTTGCTCCCTAATCTGTGTTTCTGAAATGGACTGTTCTTACATAGGCTCTGGGCACGTGTCCTCCCTAAATTGCAGCCTGTTGTTTTCAGACTGTTTCTCCCAACTTGTCAAGGTTATTTCGAATTCTAATCCTGGCTTGATCTAAGTTGATCCACCTGCAGATTTAATAAGAAAAGTCTTTAGGCTGTCATGAAAGTCAGGTATGAAACACTGAATAACACTGGGCCACGGTCAGAATTCATCTTGATATCTTTTCCTGTTTTAAGCTAAAAACATCTCCCAAGTGATTTTTTTGTAATAGTAGATGGTTTTGCACTTGTCCTAGAGAAGCTTAACTTAAATGACTTTCTCTACCTCATCTATAGGAATGTCATACAAGATGGTGTCAAAAGCTGTGTAGAAATCTCTGGACATGGCATCTTCTCTGGGATGTTGGGAGGATTCTTAGAGAAAACTGCTGAATGCTCTGGACTTGCAAGTCTGGAAGCCTTCTGTGATGAAAATCGTCAAACCCAGCGAATATGACAATTAACTTCCTAATCTGTTACTTCCTTTCCTTCTATCACTGAAGACGTCACACTTCTTCCACCAGGCTCCCTTTTGAGTAAAGGCTGTAGCAAAGAGCCACGTGCTTGTGACTGCTGCCTCTCGACACCATTTGTGCATGTTGGGGTGCTGGAGCACCCCTTGCCATCACCCTCTGTGTGCTGCCAGTCCTTTACAGAGCAGCTGGGGGTGCCTCTCAAGTCCTCTGAGGTGGTGGTCTCCTTTGGAGCCCAGACCCTCTGACTTTGTGCTTAATTCCCTGTGTTGTTCTTAACTGTCCATCCCAAGTAACCTGATGTATTTTTCCTTTCTTTTCCCTTCTGTCCTATGCTTGATGTCAGTGCAAAGTTTCTAGTTTTGAAAAGCTGGTCTTTTACTAAATTCCTCCTGCTGCCTCCTCATCAGAATAGTTTTCAGTTGTTGCTATTTCTTTAGGTAACCATGAGTTCTCTTCAGTATCTGTGTAGATTTCTGTTCCATGGGCTCTTCCTCACCAATTTTTAGCAGTTTATAAAGCAGCTGTTTGGGTTGCTTTTTTTCTTGTTTTTCGTCCCTTTTGGCCAGAACCATCTAGAAAAACTTCAACGTTAGGGTTTTTGTTTGTCTGCTTTACCTTTTGGGTAAGAACTGTTCTGCCAATGCAGTCATAAAACTTGCCAGGCAATGAGTGATTTACAAGATCCCTGTCAAGCAATTCTGAGTAGCTAAAATCCCTTGCTGCCACCAAATACTGGGTTTTGGATGATATTGTGAACCACTCATTAAAATGGCTGGTCTATTTTCTCTTCCTAGCTGAATTTCTGTATGCCTCTGCTCTAGTAGCACATGTTTTTCCTTCTTTAAGTCTTACCCAGAGACTATTTCCTCCTGCAGTTTCATACTCGGTGAATATAGCTATGCTCTTGAGATCCTCCTTTTTCTCCTAGTTCACCCTTCCTGAACAAGCTATACAGTTGGATATTAATATTCCAGACATAAGTTATCCCAACAAGCCTGTTAGGCCAATTAAATCAGAATTTTGCTTTGTATGAAGAATTTGAGCTCCTCCTGTTTGTTCTGTTTCTAATGTTTATATACACAGATTTCTAAGACATTAAACACATTGTCCACTATTGGCCTTGTCCTCTTATGAACTATAAATTGTTCAAAAGCCATCCTGAAATCAGTGTGGTTTCTTGCTTGTCAAAGGTTATTTCAGAACATTACTTCTCTGGTAATTCAACACTGCAGGGCTGCAGCTTGGGGATGGGATGTGGGTACCATGCTTGTGCTCACTTGTAGCTCCCTGGGGCAGGAGCTCAGCTGGGCTTGGCCTGTTCCTGGGACAGTGGCTTGAAGTGGCTGAAACCAAGCTGTAATTCCAGAAGAGGATTCTGTTACATAAGACAATTTTAGCTTAAACTGTAAAACTCAGCAGATGCTGAAGCTGAGAAGTCTGGCTTGTCCAAACACAAATGTTTACTGCTGTCATCCCAGGGCTGCTCTAACAACCAGTAGGAGTGTTAGAAATGAGCAGGCTGAAACTGCATCAGAAACTAACCAAAGTGTATGAGCGTGGTGATGAATGGGCAGGCTGCTCTCCTGTCTCGGCGAAGCATACCTCAGACAGTGCAGACTGGTCCTGCTGGTGTGATGGGCATGTCAGGCTTGGGCTGCACTGCAGCATCACTCCCTGCCCTCCTGCCTCCAGCCCCATGCACTGTGGCCACTGCTGTGGGCTGTTCCAGGGATGTGGAACAGGTGGTCTTGTGTCCATCCTCCAGCGATGGGTCTCGAGTGGCCCTGGGTGCTGGTGTGAAGCACTGCAGCCACCCAGAAGATCTGATCTGTGACTGGTCAGCTTTGGGTTAAGCTGCCTGTTCACAGGTATGCAGGGATTGGCATCTCCGTGGGTGCTGGATGCGATGCCTTGACTTCTTTTACAGTCACTGGAGACTGAAAAGTATTTCAGCTTGCTCTGGGCACCTCTTATTTGACAGGTGAATTGCTCTGGTTGAAAGAAATGTGAAGGAAGAGCTGGCCAGAGCTTTGTGGTGATCTATTTTGATCTGCTCTTGCAGCGAGCTTTCTAAAGGAACAAAATGCTTTTAAACTGTAAATAAGCCAGGGTTTATTATAATATGAGCTAAAATACTTAACAGAGATCTCAGAGACAAATCAGATCAAACAGGACTAAAAAAGGGTTTATTTAACTCTCCCCTGCCCATTCGCAGAAGGGAGTATTGCCTCCAGGCTTGTGTTTCGTCATTTTACTTTCCGAGGTGCAGAAAACTCTGTGTGGTCTCCTTTGAGGCTGGGGGCATTTCTTCCTCTTCCAAGAGTGTCTGCTCCCCACATGCTCTCGTGGTGCAGATGTCCCAGCACATCCTGCCGCATCTGCTGAGCCTAGCCAGCTCTGAATTCCCTGTGTCACTATGGACAGAACCTCAATGAAGATTTGTCTGTGAGGATGGTGGGAAAGGATGTTTCATCCCTGCATCTTAACAGGCTGCTGCAAAATGTTCCTGGTTCCCAAAGGGAGAGACCAGAGATGCTCCAGAAAAAAAGGTCTTAGACTTCTTTGAGGTACCCGTGCATGGAGAAGAGGAGAAGGAGCTTTCACAGGCCTTCAGCGAGGTTCAGTGGCTCTCCCTTGTGCCTATTGTGCATGCAGGGTGTTTGCTTCCCCTAGATGATCCAGCTAGACACTGCTTTCCCAGATCCATATCCAAGAAGGGCAAGGAGGGTCTGGGGAGCTGCAGGCTGGTCAGCTTCACCTCCTGGTGGACCTTTTCAGGCACATAAAGGACAAGAAATGTCTGGGAACAGCCAGGAGGGATTTACCAAACATGCCTGACCAACCCAGTTGCCTCCTATGATGTGCTGTCTGGCTGCATGGAAAAAGGCGAAGCAGTGTGTAGAGGAATTATAGAGGAATTAAAGCAGGTTAATTAACATTGATAATATACAGCTGTGGGCTTGCTTCAGGGGCAGTGGGGTGGATAATGTGCAGCTGTGGCTGGTTCCTGCTAAGTAGTTAAATAGCTGTAAGGGGTATGGAAGGGGAGCTTTGGATGAAGAGAGACCCAGAAGAAACAGAGGGAGGAATGAGAGTGCCCTGGATGTAGGAGAGGCAAGAAGAGGTGCCTGGAGAAGGAAG
Organism: Falco rusticolus; assembly: GCF_015220075.1. Lineage (NCBI taxonomy): Eukaryota > Metazoa > Chordata > Aves > Falconiformes > Falconidae > Falco > Falco rusticolus. The sequence continues at coordinate 78,031 of NC_051205.1, read as the reverse complement.
AGGCTGAATGCAGCAGAGAGAAGCAGCAGGGTGGACTGGACTGAAGAGGATGGAGAAACAGCATGGACAGTAGGTGAACTTTTGAAACCTTGTGGGGGATCAGTGGCTGTGCTGGGCAAGGCGTGGGAGCCACTTATTGAAGTTAACCTGGTATGTGATGGTAAAAGCCTTGTTGCAGCCAGCTTTTAGTGTTGTGACAGCAGTGGATATTGTTTATATTTATTTTTAGCAAGGCTTCTGATGTCACAAACTATCCTTATAGCCATACTGGGTAGGTATGGGCAGGTTGAATGTATGGTAAGATGGGTGGAAAGTTTGTCTAGCTGTTGTGCTTAAGGAATACTAGTCCACACTGCTTCTCCTGTCTGTCCCAGCACGGGTACCTGCAAGCTGCCTGCTGATGCTGGCATTTCCTCTTTCCAAAAAATGACTTGGGCCCTCATGAGAGGGCTGCCTTTGCCAGACAGCTCAGACTCACCAGCATCCATGCCAGCCTGCTGGGAGTCCCTTTAAGAGACCCAGCCCTGCCTCAGGTGCCTCTTCTCCATGGCTGTTCTTAGAGCTGCTGGTGGTACTTTGCTAAGGACACTTGGGTATCCCACCTCCAGGCCATGCCCAGCTCCTCCTCATGGTGAGCTCCAGCCTCTTATTTCCTCTGTGGGCTTTTCCCTTTCACCACAGAAAATGGTGCATCTCTCCAGAGTCTGTGGTGTTTCTGCCAAGGGTATGCAGATTAACTCGCTCATGGATGCAGCTTCCCCAGAAAACCATGGCAGAGCAGCCTCCACTGTACCTGAGGTCTGGTCCTGCTGCCTGGAGAGCCCAGGAGCACCCTTGGCTGTCTTCTCAGCACCACAGCTTGGCTTTTCCTTGATGCCTCTGCCAGATGATGGAAAGAGGATGACTGGAAGCAGGGAAGACCTAGAGGAAGAGGCCCTCCAGGAGTGTGCAGAAGATCCAGGGGCTATGGTAACTCAAGGTGACCAAGGCATCACTGTGAATGCGTTTGCATTGTGCCAAGCTGTCTATGCAAATAAGGTCCCCTCATGCTGGGAGGGAGAAGCCCTGTGGTGTTTGGTGGATGGTGAGCCAGCAGTGAAGAGGCTGTGCGGTCCTCTGCTGTGTGAGGAGTTTTATGTAAGCTCTGAATAATAACAGAGCTGTTAAATGACTTCTCAGGGTTGAATGCAAAAAAAAAAAACCAAACCCAACAAAAAACCCAAAGCAATCATCCTGGCAGACACAACACGAACTTGAGTGAGGCAAAGGCAAAGTGCTGTGAAGGAAGGACCTTTTTGGTGACTCGAGCTCTTGTCTTCCCCGCCAGTGGTCAGAGGCACAGCTGTGACGAGAGTCTGTGAGCACCAACCTCTCTCAAAGGCTGGAGCTCATGCCTGGCCTCTGCTCTGCTTTAGGGACTTGTAAATTGTCACTACAAAAGTGCTGTTGGAAGGGGGAGCTCACAATGGCCCTGTCTTCCTTTCAGTGTGTGCAATGGGGTGGGGGGCAAATGATGGCCTGCAAGGCACCAGGGCCACTGTGGGGATGGGAAGAGTTAAGCCAAGGGCACTGGTGCTCCTTGTGGTATGCTCCTCTAGGACAGAGCGAGCCTTTTTCCCACGAATGTGTGATATGTAAAAGCACAACTCCTCCCTGAGAAGAACCTGCTTAAGACTTCTGTGGGTGTGCAACTTTTGCCCAACAAGGGGGTAAACACAATTTTCATGCTTCCAACTCGCTGAGCCACCAGTCACGGCACCCTGGGTGCAACCCCTTGTCCCTGGAGGTATGTAGGCAGTCTGCCTCCCCTGCCAGGCTGTGCTGAAGGAGGCATGGCTGAGGCTCACCAGGTCACCAAGCTCAGAGCTCTCCCTTCCATCCTGTGGGAAAACTCTGCTGTCTCCCTGCAGGTATAGAGGCCAAATGCCAGCTCTAGTGAGCTAAGCATTGTGAAGGTATTGTCACTGGATGGCCATCATCTCTAGATGGGTTTGGTTTAGGCGAAATCATGCTCTCCCAAACTGTTCCTGGATGGGCACAGGGAGGTTTTGCTGGGTGGGGACTGTGCTCAGGAGCAATTTGTGTGTTGAGCTCACGTGTAGAGGCTGAAGACAGTTTGATAGTCTGGGTATGGGCTGGATGACGCCAGCTGACATTAGTGCTGGAGAACAGTCCTGGGCACATTTAATTTACTAGTATACAGAGACATCCTGGCTGGACAAGCTGTAGAGCTGGGCTGGTGAAGGGCTTGGTGCCAGGTGTGGGAATGGTGCTTGCTGTAAAGAACAAGATGTGCTCACAGCTGGAGGACTCACGGGAGAATTGTGTGGTCAGCACTGGTTCCTTAGACATGGGCTCCTCCATATGTAGGCAAGCAGCTGACAGATTCACAGGGATGGTTTGTGCACAGGGACACACAAAGGAGTAGGCTCTTGTTGTATATGTGGCTTCAAGCATTTGTGTCCTTTAGGACACAAGTTCAGTGTCCTTGGCTGTGCCTGATGGAGCATGCAATCTTGTGCTTGGCTCAGCTCTGGGTCTGAACATGCCATGGAGATGCTGCTTGAAGAGTGCTGCTGTCTCCAAGCTGAGCAGAGACAAGCAGGGGACTGGTTTGGTCCAGGGATGGTCCCATGAGCTCAGCATTGCTGGCTCGAGGGCAGCTTCTGGTGCTTGGCTGCTTCTCTGCGATGGGTTGAAGCCATGTGAGCTCCTCCCTGATTCCGGGAAGAGGATGGTGCCGTTGCAGCTGTTTGTTCTTGGGAACTGACAGTCCCAGGAAAGCTGCCAAATCTCCAGCTGATGGATGAGCCCCTCTCAGAGGCTGAAAACATTTCAGACAAATAGTGGAGCTCTTTAGGGAGCTGCATGTGAGGATAATTCAGAGTGAGGGGGCAGAATTGAAAATGGGGGTGCTGTAAAGTGTGGTTACAAAAATGGGGACTTCCATGCACATGAAGAGGCAAAGCTGTGTTGGGGAGAGAGTCCAGGAAACTTGAATTACTGGCCTGAGACAAGGAAAATATGGAAGGAGTTAACACACAGTGAAGATGTGAGCTCTTGATATGATGGGGAGCCAATGTGCCTTAAGAATAGGTGTTAAAATGAGCACATTCAGAATGATCAGAATGAAATGATTCCTGTCACAGATGAAGATCTAGGGAACTCCTAGCTGCAGTGTGCCATTAAACTCAGTGACTTGGAAGTTAAACATCATCTTCTTTTGGCACTGTTTGTGGGTCGCTACTTCCAGCAAACCCTTCTCAGCTGAAAGGTGCTTTAAAGGGAAGCCAAATTACCCTGGGTCCTATGTGGATTGGCCTTTCTTGGGTATCATGCTTAGAGAGAGAGCAACAGGAGAGCACAAAACAAATGGCAAAAACAGATTGCAAAGGCTGCTGGCCAAGATTACCAAATGCAGGCAAGTCAATCTCTGCCTCATAGTGCTCATGTGGGTCTCTTGTAGTCTTTGGAGATGTTTCCTGGCCATCTCCAGCCATCAGCAATGCAAGCAGCTCTTGGTGACTTGTTGGTCTCTCAATCAGGCTGATGCTCTGGTGTGTTATCCAATGTGTGTGCTCAGTCAGTTATCCCACTTGCAGGGAAGCATCACCATCCAGCACCACCAAACAAAATGATATCCATCCAGGAATGGAAGCACAAGCTGCACAAGCTATTAGACTACATGTCAAGGGCTCCAGTGTGAGGCACAGGGGCTCTTCCAAGCCCTCTGGACTGCAGGCTCCTGCAGACAAAGGAGATGTGCCTTTTTTGAAAGTCTGTGTATCATGTGTGGGATATTTTGGGCTTTTTATCTGGATCGATCTAGGATTTTATCTGGATTTATCTAGGGCCGAGTCCTTTGCTGTAGCCAACAAAGTGGTCCACAGGCTGCTTAGCACAGGAAATTTTTTTAGCTTCTACACAAGTTTGCTGACAGTTTACTGGAGGAGCAGTACAGCATGGCTTTTTCTTTGTGTCCTTACCTGTGCTGCTACTTTAGCCCACCATGCAATCAACCTGCATCTGGTTGCATGTCCCTGTGAGGTGGTCCTCTAACAAAGTCTCTGTGCTGGTGAGGGGCCTGCTCTCCTCCAGCTGAAGTTTCCATCTCTCTCTTCCCCTGCAGTGGTCCCTGCAGGGTGGGGAGCAGCCTGGCATGATGTCCAGCAGATGTTTGGCCCAGGTTAGCTCTACCCATGCTCAGCCAGCTCGCATGCAAACTGCTTAGCTGAGCCTGATGTTCCCTCGCTTATTCTGCAAAGTAGCGTGCATCTCCAGGGAGCAAATCATGCCTGCTTGCCTGAGCAGGTTGAACGTGTCCTGGGTTTTTTTGATGACCATAACTGTGCTTATGAAAATGTGCATAGAAAGCAAGACACAAACATGTCTATCCCCTGTCATTTATGCCCTGATGGCCTCAAGACCCTGAAGTGCCCATGTTGAAAGAACAAGCTGGGGTGCTGTGCAGCTGAGCTGGCTGGGGAGCGCAATGGGATGCTGCTAATGGCATCAGGAGGTCTTTGGGCTGGGGCCATGTCCCTCCCAGAGAGGAGTCGGAGTCACACAAGAAGCCAGTTTTGCTGCCAGTCTGGTAGGCAAACGGGTCCATCTAACTGCAGCCCAGCAAAGCAAGTGCAGTGGCCCAGGCACAGCCAGGCTCTGTGTCCTGCCTGCCTAGGGCTGGCACATGCAGGCTGAGGTGACTGCTTATGGGGCTGCTCCTGCCTCCCAGGCAGGTCTTCTCAGCTTCAGAGCAACCTTAAAACTCCTCCAGTTGCTCCTGCCTCCCTGTGCTGTGCTAAGGTGTGACATATCGTTCTTTTTCAGGCATCACCTAAGGACGAGATGAAGGCATGAGGGATGCGAAAGCTGTGGGATGGATTCAGCCCTTGTGTATGGACAGCAATGGGTAAGTGTGGATAGCAATTGTGTCTACATGAGACCTGAGCTCCCCTAGAACTTACTGGGGCTGGAGAGCAAATCACTCCCTAGGGTCTGTACTGTCCTTGCTGGAGACACCTGCTCAGTTGTAGGCACCTCCTTGTAGATACCTAAAAGGAGATGTCTGCAACCTGGGGCTGAGCAGATGAAGCAGGTGTGGACAGTCTTGTACTCTGTGGCTGGGAGCAGGCATGGGTTGTGGCTGTGGGGCAACATAGCAAGGTGGGGGTGGCAGCCCCTGGCAAGGAGCGAACTGTTGGTCCCAGCTGGTACTAGCTGTGTGTCCCATCCTGACAACAGTGCTGCAGGGCATAGGATGTGCTGCTTCCTGGTCACAGCAGGGCAGATGGCTTTTTAGCTGGAAATGATGCATGGGTCAAAAACTGACAAGCAAAATGGCCCTTCATCCATGGAGATGGATGGAGATGTGGTGAAAGTGGACCTAATCTAACATCTAGTCAGAGGTAAGTATTCAAGGTCTTTACACTATGTTCCTCCTTGTGTGCTCTACCTTGGGATCCACTGGGGACGCAAGGCTTGTTCTCACTCCCTGGCAGTACTCTAAAACTGTTCAGAGCTTGTGGCCTTGTGGGACATGGACTATGGCTTGGATATCTCATCCCTAGTATTTTCAGTCCTTGTTTATGTGCTTCCTATTTAACAAGTAGTTCTGCAGCTAATTACTGATGGGACTATTTATAGCAGCTCAGTTCTCCCTAATAGGTCTGTTTGCTCCTCCTGGCCCGTATGCTCCTTTGATATAAATCGAGAGTCAGAGAGGTTTTAAAGCTGGAAGATACAGTATGCAATACAAGATACCAGGGAAGGGGATGAATCCTTCTTGACCCAGGGTTTTGCTGTCCTCTGCTACATTACACCTTCTTTTGCAGATTCTGCCAAGGTTATGGGAGGCAGCGTAACCTCAGAGCCATGCCAGACCTGACTGTGCCTTGCTATGGGGCAAGATATGGGACTGGAGAGACAATTATCTCAGGGCCCTAGCGTGGCCAGAAGAGGAGTCTGGATCATTGCCAGCAGCGAAACCAAGAGCTCCAGGGATGCATGTGAGCGTAGTAATGAGACCTGCATGGAATATAGGGAAGTCTGTGTGGATTGGAGAAGGGGGAGGTGAGTGGATGAGCTGTGCAAGAGGCCAGCACACCTCCAGACATGCAGTGTGAGCAGCATTGCTGGAGGCCTGGGCAATCTCACCTCTGAGGGAGCTCTGTAGCAGCAAGGGACCGAAGCTGAGGACAGGGGCAACAGTGAGTATTTCTGCAATCACTTTGCATTTCTCTGGCTGTTAAAGCAGCAGCATTTCCTTACACTACCTCTGCTTAGGCAGGGGCTGGTTCCCATCACTTGTGCATCCCTTTTGCTATCAAACTGGAAGCCAGAGCTGCACTGTGGTTCTGCTGTAGGCTAACGAGAGATGCGAGCTTTGGTTTCCAAAGTTTTCCTGGTTTTGTAAACAACCAGAAGGGAATACTTGACTTAGCATGGGGGTTAGCTGAGGACACTGTGGATGCTACCAGTCTGCATGAATTTGAAAAGCAGCTGAGCAAATTAATGGATAAAAAATGCATCAAGGACCATTAAACCTGAAGATACCATCTTAGGCTTGGGAAATCCCTGAGCCACAGGTCACTGGGGGATGAGAAAACATGCCAAAGATGCTTACCCTGTTCTTGCAGCCTTTCCTTGCTGTCTGCTGTTGGAAATGGTGATAGGCATACCAGAGATGGCTGTCTTTAAATTCTTCAAGTCAGTTACTAATCCCCATGAGCCACTACTGCTTCAAGACCAGAATTTTGTCTCTGCAGGAGCCCCTGTTGTGCTCGGTTTGCCTCTAGCCTGCTTTTTCCACTGTTGCTGTGAACCCCCTTCTCCCCTATCAGATTGAAAACAAGAATAAGCCTGAGTGTTTGAGAGAAGAGAGCATGTTATCTGGGCTTGGCTTCCAACAAGGGGCACAAATTCCAACAGACTGGAGTGGGTTTCCGGAGAGTTTGTCTCTGTTCCCACTGCCTCCTGTAAGTTGATCCCTTCTGCACAGTACGTGCAAACTTATACCCCACTTTGCTGGAGGTGGGCAACCAAAATTATTGACCCCGTTTGAAAACAGCAAAGTTATCAAAGGAAGTGTGACTCAAATGATGCACTTTAACATATTCTAGCATGTTCATCTTTACCACGTTTAAAGAGCTGGAATAGCAGATTTGTTTCATCCCTGAAGAAGATGCTTGTTTCTGAAGTTATTTCCACAAATTAGGAGCATATGATGCTCTATCAGTAATGATAATTAAGTGTTCTTATACTGAATTGCAAACTTAGCTGTTCTGTGGAACTACTTGCAGGAGAAAGAATTACAGAGCACACTAAAAGTTAGTGGCTTTGGCTCATTAGTGACAGAAGATTAAATAGTGAATGTACTTGAAACATTTGGTACTGTTTCCTGAAAGATAAATCATTAGCATAATCTGGTTCAGCTTGAAAATAACAGCAGGTCTGGTTGAGGTCTGTCGGCAGGCTGCAAACCCATGTGCAATGAGCTGGAGCTGTGCAGGGACAAAGCTTGTTGCAGCTCGGGAAAGTGAGAGCGGTGCACGGTGGTGTTGGCTGGGGGATGTCCCTGAGCACTGAAGGCAATGGGAGGCAGAGTCCTGGAAATCTTCATGCAAACAGCTCACTGTTGCCTGCAGTATCTGTTGGTTAACCAGGTTTGCTCAGATCGCTGTTTCCCAGATTGCTCTGAGTGCACAGAGACTTTTTGCCTCTCCACCTTCCCTTGGCTAGGAAGGATGCCTTCATATGCCAAGAGTCAGGAAGATTACTGCTGAAAGATAAATGCTGTTGGTCCTGTGGCAGCCAGTGCTGAGAATAAGGCTGTTCAATTAGCGATGAAAACAAACCTCTCTTCACCCCCAAAATGGCAAAGCTTTTGAAACTTGACTCTGGGTTTGATGCTAAGGTCTGTGGTTGCTGAAGATGGTGTTGGACAGAGCCCTGGGGAAAAAGCGCTGCTTTTCACACTGCTCTGGTTTCTGAACACAGGCTCTACAGCAATCCAGTGTTGATAAAATAGCAGCCAGATCATTAAGGATCTCAGCTGGTGTTACCTGCCTCTCTCCAGTTGTCTTGCGTGTTTCTTCCTTGTTCTGTATTCCCATGCTGAGTTTTTAAAAGCTCTGTGAAGATGGGGTGATGCTTTCAAGTCCATTATCATTAGCACTGGAGTAAATGAGCAGGCAGGAGCTGTAAAAGTTGCCAGAGAGAAGTGTGGTGGTGCAGGGACTGTGCAGCCCTTTTGGACTGGACAGTAATCCAAGCAACTGAATTGCTTTGGTGCAGGCTGTCACAGCCCCTAGAGCAGTCCTGGAGCTGGGCATCTGTTGCATGCACAGCAGTGAATCCCCAGTTTGTGACTGCTGCCCCTTTCCCCTACTTTCACCTCCTTACCCTGAGCATCCCCCATGGTCCGGGTCTGGATGGTACTGAACTGGGCAACCTCTTCGCCCCCTCCTTGGGGTTGGGCCATCCATACTAGCTGGGTCTGACTGCAGGGAAAACAGATCAGTTGTGAGAAAAGGCTGCAAGAAACTTCTGGTAGGTAGCTTTCCCTCCATACACCCGTTGCACCTGCATTTAAGCTCAAGCCCTTGACTGATCTATACTGCAGGTTTTCCTGTGTCTAGCCCCATACTCAGCCAGCCCTGACCCTAACCTTCTTGGTTTGCTGTTCTTGCTTGGGCTGTTGTGAGAGCATGCCCCTTGCTAGTGTTGCTGCTGCCCTCGCTTGCCTTGTCTTCACCCCTGGCTCCTGGGTTGCCTCCTGTTGAGAAGCCACCCAGACCTGCTGCTTGCCCATAGCCCATGTCATGCAGGCTCAACAGTCACGGTCCAGCCCCCGGCAGATGACTGTGCAGCTCTGCTCTGAACCTCTGGGTGTTCAAAGTATCAGATGAGCTCACACAGACTTTTGAGAGAATTGTCTATTCTGTGGGTTGCTTCCCCCCACCCTTACCATGGCACATCTTAAGGGGCAAGGAGAAGCGTGGGCTTATGAGTGCTCCTCAAGGGGTGGTGGGCTGAAGGTGACCAGGACAGCGGTGGGGAAGGAAGTAGGGCTGGTGTGAGCGTGGCAGGGTGAGAGAGGGATGTGCTTCCCCCACGTTTCTGGTGTTTCCCTTTGAGGAAAGGGATGCTGCTCTAGCTAGCTGTGAGCTTGCCGCATCCCTTCCCCCTGGCTCCTGCCCAGTCCCTGCTCCTCCATCATCTCTAATTCCTCTGCCTGGCTGCAGGCAATCTGCAGTATTTCTGCTGGATGTGTGCAGGGCCAGTGGCTGGGCTTGTGCCAGCAGCCTCACCCTGCTCAGACCAGACAGCATCAAGGCTTTGCACTGTCATTTAAGTCAGGGTCTGATGGCAATGTGACTCAGCTGGCATCAGAGCCGCAGCATCAGGCAAAGCCATAAAGACCAGGGTGAACTGCAGCTCTGCTGCCTCCAAGGTGTGATGCTGGGGTGAGATGGGAGCATTGTCCTCCCCTGCTCTTCCCAGGAGCCTGTGAAAAGAACTGATTTGTCCTGCAGTGATAAAGTATCTCATCTTTTCTGCATGTCTAGGGAAAAGGCTGAGGATAATCTCCTGCTCTGTGCAGGTCCTCTTGGCCCAACTCTAGCAGCTGTTTGCAGTGCTTGTGGTGTGGCAGCATGAAGGAGAGACCAAAGGCATGCTTCCTGGGATGAGCTTGCTCTGCTGCTCAATCCTCTCATTAAGCAGTGTCTCATATACTGCCCTGCTTTTCCACAGCTCTCCAGGGAACAGCTCAGGGCAGAGCCTTGCCTTGGCTCCAGGCTCCTGCACATGCAGTTCTAGTTAGACACAGAGTCACTGGAATGAGCTCTGTGAAAACAGAATCTGCTCTCGATTCAAGTCCCAACTTTGTTTCAGGACAAGCCTTGGTTTCATAACTGACCTTGTGCCCTTGCTGCTGTGCAAAGAAAACTGAATGCCGCAAACTTGCGGAGCACCCCAGTGTGCTTCAGCTTACCCCATGGCATGGGCAACCTCTGCTGGGTGCATGGCCCCTTGGGGCCTCGCTTGCACCAGGCAATGCTGCTGGAGTGGGGCTGATGCTTCTTGAAGTGTCATCACCTGTGTCTGCACCTCCTGCTTGTGGCAGGAGGGAAGCCAGAGCATCTGGGGACAGGGTGAGAGAGGTAGAGACATCAGTGGAGAAGCAGCAGGACACTAGATGATGCTGTGATGGCATAGAGGTGTGCTGACCCTGCTGCCGCCCAACACTCAGTGTTGCTCTGCTCCACTGGAGCCTTGCTGTCCTTGTCTGTCCATCTTGGGTGGGAAATGAAATGGGTTTGCATGATGAACGTTGCCATATCATCAAATCATCCCAGCCTAAAATTAGCCCTTAATGCAGGAAGGGGAAGGGCTTTGCAATGTGGAGCTGAATCAATAACAGCTTTTCTCAATCTTGCCATACTCCCCGTGGCTGTCCTCAGCAGAAGGAGTGACACACTGTGCCTGCACCCCCCCCTTTGTTTAAGCAATGTTACTATTTGGCTGATGATGTTGAACCTGAGATCAATACTTACCAGGTTTCATAGTCTTTTGTATGACAGGGAAAAAAATGCCATTCCTGCTGTCCAGAAACAGACAGAAAGATTTGGTGGTGAAGGAGAGAAGATAAGATATAGTTCTGGCTCAGGTGCTAATAAACCAATGATAACTGTGAGATAAGGGAAGAGGAGGAGGCACAGGCTCTGGCTCACTTCAGTGCCCCTCGTGCCTTCTGGACTCCTGTCCCAGCACTTTGAACAACAGCCCCCCCCTGTAGGATGGGGCTGAGGAAATAATCATCCTGCAGCCTTGCTGCCCATTGAACTCTCACTTGGCTGGGTGTTGCTCAGTGTGTTTGTGAGTCCTCATGAAAGATTTATGCTCCTCCTTAGAAGCGCTCTCCTTAAGCAACTCCTAGTAAGACAAGAGGTAAAGCCCTTCAAGGAGTGTGAGCTTTCTCCTATAAGTGGGAGAGGAATTACTATTGTAGCCTGCAAAGAAATGATTTCTACAACGCGAGTGCTGGGACAGGGCTCTCTCCCTTGCAGCCTGACTCCTGTCTGAGAGAGCTCTAGCTTCTCCTCGCACTGGCATGAGGTCTTCAGGGCTGGGGAGACATGCCAGAGCCTTGCGCTCCAGGAGGGAAATGTATGAAATAGCAAATGGAGAAGGATAAGCAGATGGTGATGGTGGGGAGGAGACCCTAGGCTGAAATCACTAGCTCAGCCATAGAACAGCTCACTGGGCCAGGGGGTGCAATCTTTTCCCAGGTCTCCCCTGCCAAGACTGTATCTGGAGGCAGCAAAGGAAAGAGATGCTAATCCTGGAGAAGTGCCAAGCCCTGGTTCATGGTGCCCTCACTTGCCTTGCAGCCATCATTTGAAGCACAGAGGTTTGCTATTTGTAATGAAATACAACATGTACAGGAGGGTTTTTCTCACCTTCTTCCTTCTCCCTGTGCAGGTTTGTGAGGCCTGGACTTCAGCCAGAACGTCCTGGAGACAGACACAAGACTTCCTGCATCCTTTCTGGTACATAGCAATTGCAGAGAGCAGGAGGGGCAGCTAAGCAGGTAGGTCACCAGGGCCTGTGGGGTCGGGAGGCCCAGTGTTGGGAAGTCTGGGGGTCTTGCCAGCATGCTTGGGAATGAATGTTGGATATGATGTCTGTCCTCAGCTGTGTGTGTCCTGGGCAAGCAGCTCTGCTTTAGTCCTGTCCAATTTATTCCTGTACAAGACATGTAAACGCACAGCCTGTGCTATTTAAATGGTGGGAAGAGGGAAAGTCTCTTTGAATATTTATGTTAGAGACTATGAAATTTAATCAGCAATATTAACAAGTGAGGAACCCTGCTGAGATTCCCAGTGAATAAGAAGGTTTTGACAGAGAAAACGAATAACCTGACAGTAACCAAGAGGGAATCTAGAGTAAAATTGCTTCAAAGGCAGTTAGCTCTCTGCCACATCTTTTTAGACTTTTACTTTACGGTGCCTTTAAATGAAAGACTCCTGGGAACAGCGGTAGCTGGTTTCACAGTCCTGACTTCCCTGTATGGAGAGTGCACACATGAAGGTGCATACTGTGTGTATGTTGCCGTGTTCTGGGTGTGCAGAGTGCCTCTGCCTCATGGCTTGCATGCCAGTGTGTTTTGCTGGATGCTGTACTTCAGGCTCTGCACCGCAGGTGTCAGGATTTTCAGAGCAGTGCAGCAAGTCACTGTACCACTTGCTGCCACGTTTGACTTTCTCCACACGCGCTGTGTGCTTCAGGTGTGCATAGGGTATTAGTAGGTGCCACTTTTCATGAGCCACATGGAGGATGAAGAGTATGTGTGGCTTGAGTATTGCACAACTGGGTGTTACAGTACGGAGCTGGGTGCATCGCCTGCAGACCTAAACCTGCTGTTAGCTTTGAGGTGGAGGAGCAGCAGCACAGGTTGGGAGTTGTTCACTTCTGGTATGCTTTTACCATGGTGAAACAGTAGATAAGGCTGGACTGTGCCAGCATACGTGAGTACCAGACAAACTAAGGCTCACAGTGCAAACATCAGAGAACTGATGGTGTCTGCCACAGTTTCAGCAGCAAAGGTACTAACTTCCTGGGTAAGCATGCAGATTTTCAGATGCATGTTGTCCATCACTGCCAGAGCTTGAGGGAACAGCACAGCACATCTATAAGCTATGCCTCCAGGCCTATGAGGAATTAATTTTCCTAGGTGCTTTCCAATGGTAGCCACAGAAAGGTTACAAAACAGGTGATGCAGGTTGACATGCTGGAGAAGCAGACATCTCCAAACTCATGTGAATGGAGCTGCCTCCTGGCTAGAAGATTGCTTTTTGTATAGTTACCAGGACAAGTACATAATAGCTCCTGACATCTCCATTTAACCAAGGGAATTGCATCCTGTGCAAGAGACCAAGCAGAAATTTTCTTCTCAGATCTGGCAAGATGAAACCTGAGCCGAGGCTTTCCCTGTGCATAATGATCAGCATAGGGTAGAATCACCCTTCACTGTTGCTCATCCCATTCTCAATGTCTCCATAAAATGTTTCTTCTTCAGCAGAACAGCAGGTTTGCCTGAATTTTCACAGCATTAACACTGCCATGATGATGTTTTTACCCTTGTGCAGGATACATGCTTGCTCTGCATGTCAGAGTATCTTAGCAATGACAGCATAATCCAGGAGTACCAAATGGCTTCATCTCCAAGAAGTGAACCGTGGGCTTCACCTTTACCCTGGAGAGGCTTATTAACAAATATGTAAAAGAATAAAAATTGGGCTGAATGCTTGTCTGCATCATAGACTTTTAAATAGCCTTTAACTCAATCTGCTACTCGGACCTGAACATCAAATGGCTACAAATGGAACTGGTGGGAAAACACAACCTCATTAAATCTATGCACCATCCATCTCAGGCTGGATGCAAACAAACCACATGCAGATAGGACTTCAAGCAAAATAAAAAAGGAATAACAAAGAGATGCAGTCTCAGCCCAGCAAAGGTCATCATCTCTGGTACATCAATTACTCCTTATCCCTACTGGAGCAGTCTGACTCAACCACATGGGATTCTTGGGTCACCATCATTTTTGTTTTTTCCAGGTTATTTCAGGAAAAGCCCCAAAACAACCAAACCAGTATATTTTTTTATTACAGAGGCAGAGAGATTAAACATATCCTAAATTATACATACATGGGGCTCATTACAAACACATCAGGGAGCTTTGGGCTGGCTATAAAAACATTGCAAGGGAAAGCTTTGCAAGTTTGTATGCAGTAAAGAAACCATTGGATAGATTAAAAAAAAAACAAAACAGTAAAGCTGCTGCTAAAACTACTTTAGTGGTAGAACCCTAGTCCTTCCCCTATTTGGAACTGAAGGCTGCTGTCTAACTTTAGTAGTAGCCAGACTGAGTGAACTAAAACCAGAGAGAAACATTGCTTATACCAGCTTGTGAGAAGTCCCTCTCTGGGCTTAGAAGCTGGGTTCGAGTGGAAGCTCAGTAGTCCAAACTCCTCCGTACCTCCTACTGTTGAATTCAGCCAGCAAAGCAAACAGCTCTGTATAAAAGGTTGAAAAATCTTTGATATATTAAAATGTGGATAAAAGAGGGTACTGGAAAAGGCAGTCCCACAGTGCCCTGACATAGAACTGTCTCAGATACCTGCCTAGATTTGGCTAGCAGACACTGAGTCACCACAACTTGCAAAACTAGAGCAGATCACCAAATATAGACAGATATGATTTTAACATCAAAAAGTATCCTTTTTTACACTCTTTCATTATGGTTTTACTATTTTATGTAATCTGGTGTGATTTCATGTCTGGATACTTGTTTAGCAAAAGGTGAATACCTACAGGCATCTGTTATTTGTTACATCCCAAACAATATACAAAATTTCTGCACAGATGTAACTGAGGATTGGGAATACAGGTGAGACACTTTGATCCTTGGAAGGGCTGAATGTATGGAAAGCCTGATAAAGGTATCAGTAAGTAAATCCCAAATAGCTGAGAGCTGTTTTCGGCAATCACAGAGGATAACTCTGCAGAAAGAAAGAATTACTAGCTCTGGGGCAGAAGGATGATCCAGCAGAGGATGCTGTAGAGGTTCATCCATGAATCTTTGCTGGGTGAAGCTTAAATAGCTTTGACACTGGCTTGTGTAGTTGGATGCATTTTTTTTTTTTTGACTTTGGCATGCCAGTAACCAGGCTGAATGATGTACATCTCCCTGCTCATGTATTACTGTTACAGGAAGAAGTTTCTTCATGACTCGTTCCTATTTTATTCCTCTGACTGCTTGTGAAAAAACACAGCAGAGAGGTGAAGGCTCTTGCATTTTGCATTGGAGGAGGGATCCATCTTGCTAAAAGTAGACGATGTAAATGTAGATGCCTTAAATTTCCTTCAGAATTGGAAGCTCTGCAGAGACATTCTGTTTACAAATGGGGAAACCTGTGATCACTCACCCAGATGAGGTTGTCTTATGTGTGTGCTGGGTGTTCGAACACCCTGCTGCAGCCAACAGAGATGTAATCAGTGCAGCCGCTGCAATCTGAAGGGTGGTTCAGCCCAACAAACGCAACGTCTGGTTTGGCTTAACCTGATTTTTGTCCACTGCTGAGGGGTGAGGATTCAGGGCCTGACTGAGTTTCATTAGCTAAAGCATTTAGAGCCATTTGAAATAATCTAGAGTATCCAAGACATCCCCAAAAACTGTATGGACAGGACTTCCCAGAGACCTTCTGGACAAGCTGCTGGAAGGAGGTATCATTGCTCACAGTGCCAGACACTAGACAGACAGGTCTTCTTTTGTACCTATGTTATGTGCAATGATCCATGTTCCACACTGTCTTGGGCCTTGATTCAGTTGAGCAGTCCACTCGGTGGAAGGCTCTGGAGTCTGCAGCTGATGTCCACCCCTTGTCAATACTGTGAATAGACCTTGGGGTGCGATTTGTTCATAGTAATGTTGATGTTTGGGACTCAGCTGCCCCTGCTGAAGCTTTTGGTGATGAGATGTTCTGGAGTATTCTGTCTGGTCTACAGCGATCTCAGAAGGTGCACAGTGCATCTCCTGTGGTATGCCAGCACTTCTAACAACAGACCAACTGCTGTTAGAACACAGTGTGTTCTGCTGAAACCCTGGTGGCAGATCAATAACCACAACAACTTGCCTTACTGACTTGAATCTCATGCTTCAGAGCCCAATAGAAATTCTGGAGAACATGGACTTGTGGTACTGCAACAGCATCAGCAACGAACTGTGTCCAAAATGAAAAAAAGAGGTTTATTTCAAAATTCATGCTCCAAGCAAGTGCATGCTCTGTCATGGTACATCTGAGCTTGAGATACTGTAAAAGATAAGGATTGATTCCTCCTTTCAGAATGTCTGTCAGTCACAACTGCCACCAGCCTCTGAAGTGGAGCACACCATCTCTTTCTGCTTTCTCAGCAGTGCAGCTCCCACCCTTGGATGGGAGTCAATCCATCCAGAAAGGTTTTTTTCTGTCTTGGTGGTGGTTTCCCTTGTCATTTGAAAGAGGCTGGATTAGTATGAGCTGCACGTTTCCCTAGTCCACAGGACCAGTAAACTCTCCGCTTAAACCCCAGAGCTAATGAGTTACTAATTCCTCCTCATGAGTCACTTTTTGGAGCCTGTTTCCTTTCTCTTTTCTGAAGCTGCTTTCTAATGGACAGCTGTGGAAAATCCACTAGACCTGATGTCTGACCCCATTCAGATCACACATTGGAGCGGACATGGGGCTGACATGTGCATTGCCCCAGGAGTGTGCTGGTTACTATGCTCTCTGAGCAGTGCGTGGGACCTGGGCTTCATTGCATTAGCAATCCAGCTCAGTTGTAGAGTGAATGCTGACTCTGCTGCCTTATAAAACATCTGAGTATGTGTGTACATATTGCTGGGAGTGATCCTGCTGCAGAGTGTCCCCCGTGCTTTTTTTCTCCAATGTGTTAAACACTGTCTTGTTTCCTAATAGCCTGGAGCCTTGGGTTGATGGATGCTACTGTTCTGCTCCCCTCCCTGCTTTTCATTAAGTTCCCCAAAAGCATTGCAAAGAGATGCCAAGGTGCAAAGTCTATTAACAGAGGATCATGCAAGGTGGACTGAGACATATAGTTTGACTATTTATGACTCTTCCTGAGGTCAAGTGCTTCTTGAATGCATGTTCTGTAGTGCATCAACACAAACACATACATACCGCTCCACAAGTTCCTACTGTCATGGTGCAGTAAAGGTGTGGAGTTATGATGGGTGCATGGGAAAGAGGTCAATGCATGTTCCATGTAGGCTCCAGTTCTCACCATGAACCGTCTTCCTGCACAGACTTTCCTCTATCACATGTTACTAACATAATTTAAGCCCAGGGCTGCAGAAAGGACAAAGGATTTACATGGGGAGCATCCCTGTCTCTGGCCTGGGAGCCCAGGCTGGCTGGCCAAACAGTGCTGTTTGGCCTCAAAAATGTATCAGGGGATGCATGTAGCCACTTGACTTTGTCCCTTTTGGAAACCTCTGCTGAGATTGACAGCCTGACGGTTGAGTGAAGTAGTTGTCTGTTTGGAGGAATTATAGGAGATTATTTATTTATTTATTTCTACCAGGAATATGAGCACTGGCACAGACTTGCTCCCACACGGAAGTGGTTAACTTGGCAGTATCAGTGGAGGAAACCCAAGCACTGTAATAGGTATTCCTGTTCTGCATTTTAAAAACAGCAGGAAGATGTTTCTTGCTAACAGAGATAATGAAATACTTTTTCCTCCACAAGTAAGGAGGCAGGATGTGAAGTGGCAATTGTTGAAGATGAACTTCTTTCACCTCCCCTCTTCATTAGATAGCTTAAACCCAGCACTAGTAAAAGGATCAGCTGGGGAGTTCTCCCAGCAATTAACACTGAACTGCTTTAAAGATCTGTCCCAGTCCATCTGCATTCCTGCACACTTCCAGTCCTCCTCACCTTCCTTGTACTCGTCAGCCGTTAGCAGTCTCTCTGGTGTATAGATGTGATTACATTTCTGTAACTAATCTGGCAGTATGTGTTCAAACTCAGTCTGCTGGAGCTCTGAGAGCACCACAGTCACACCTTCACACAGCAGCAGATGGCATGGATTCATGGCCACTGTGGTGACACAGGGACCTCCACGTTGGTCTCAGCCCCAAGCAGTCCAAGCAATTTTCCTTCTGGATGGTGGCATAGGTCCAGGTATCCAGATGAACCGAGGATTTAAGGTTTAGATACTTGCTGCCATCAGCTCTGACCCCATTTCATACCACAAGATGTGGCAGGGAATTACATTCAATGAGACATCCCCATGAGACTTGTGAAGACTGGAAAGGGATCCTTGTGACTCCATCTGGGCTCCTTTTACTGGATCTATTCCTGAGTGGCCTCTGCCTAGCACAGCACTGCTCAAATAATGTGAGAGTTGGACCCTCCTGAAAACGCTGGGTGACACCATGGGTGTGGGCAGCAGCTATCCTGCCTCTGGGGATGAGCTGGGAGAGCAGTCATACAGCCCTCTTCAGAGGAACTGTTCTAGCCCTGAAGGATCAATACCCAAGTTTTCTGCTGGTCTCTAAAATGGGGGATACATTGCAGGAAGGGATGCTGAAGTGTTGATACATTGCACATATGAAGCATTTTTATTTGGAAACAAGTTAAAAGGAGCCCTGAAGGCTGCGTGATGCGGGCTAAACTGCCTGCCTGGCTATGATCTGTGTCAGGACAGTGCAGGACCTTGGTGTCAGATTGGGGCTGCTGGTTTGCAGAGTGGGTTTGAAAATGCATGTGGTAGCAATGCACTAATTTCATTTTCACATACAGATCTAGCCACAGCATCAGTGCCCTAAGCACACTGAAGCCTCTACAACACTCTCACACCCCCCCACAGGGGCTGGGCTGCCAGGGTTTAAGACAAACTCTAATATGACACAGGTGTGTAACCTGGGATCAGCTTGCTGGGAAAATAGATAAGCTGTGGGAAGGAGCTCCTACCTTTTGCTGAGGAGCTGCAGTGAGGTTCAGATGCTTGCCCTTGGTCCCTGCCTGAGCTCTGCTGCAGGTATACCTGTGCCTGGCCATGCACCTTGCTGGTTTGCTTCACTTCTTGGACTGAGCTGGACTTGTCTGATGATCCCTGGGGCTGTGGCTGACCCTGGAAACTTGCTCCAGGTCTGATCTGATGTTCTTGTTTAGAATTACACCTGTTTGTGAGGATGCCATCCTGGCGGCCCCCTCTAACTGTGGAGGCAGCATCTGTGGGCAAAGGGCTGGGCACATCTTTCCTTGTGGGTGGGCTGACCTGTGAGCAGTGCCCTGCCTACACGGGAGGAGGTGCGGGGAGAGAGGCCATGAGCATCCCTCCTGCATTACAGTTTTCCTGGTTGAGCTTTGCATGGATGTCCCTTAGCAACCCCATTGATTCCTAAGTGTGCCTATATTCTAACTTCCTTCGCTGAAGCTCTTCAGGAGAGGTCTGTTACTGAGAGATTGTCTCTTATAACCAGGTGACTGTGCTTCTCCAGCTGGCTCTTGTGTCCCAGAAGGAGAAGTGTGTAGTGGGGCAAGGTCTCCAGGATGTGACTCTGGGAGAGGGGGAAGCCAGCTCGTGTGAGGAGCCTGGTAGAATGCCCCAGTGCTCATGGGTGAGGTGTGCAGGACTGAACCCAGCCCAGGGTACCTGAGGTACTAAAGCGAGCTGGTAACCTCATGATGCTGTGGCCAAGTCGTGTCCAAGGGATGTTTGTTCTGGCAGGTCGCTGCAGGTGTCCGCCTGCCTAGTGCCAACAGCCTTACAATAACTTTTCTGTATGTAATGGCCTCTGAGGATTGCTCCTCTATAGGTAACACTCATCAATCAATGATGTCCCTTTAAAAACATTAAAACCTCCTGTGGTTTTGGTGCCTGGGGCAATAGCCTGTTTCCCTAAGCAGTGTGAATCCTCTGTGTTGTGGGGGATCTTTGAATTTTCTACACTGGGTCACTTAGTAAAAAACAAACAAACAAACTCCCCATCTGCCTATCTATTTGAGATTGTTTGAACCCTGTTACTTGAAAAGTATGGAATTCCCCAGCCCAAAGATGTTTTAGAAAATTTAAATGGATTTATGTTTATCATTTCAATCTCTGAAAATATATTCAGTGTGGCACAGAAATGAACAATTGTCACGATTCCTTGCAAGGCAGTCCCAGGGCTGCTGTAACATTGTCACCTCTGTGATGCTGCATGGCATTAACATCTTACCGACAATGCAAACCACACTGATACCGCGACTTTTGTTATAGCCAAGGGGAAACGAGCCACAGCAACCTCACCAGTTGACTCCTGGTACCCCATGCTTTCAGAGCAATGCTGAGGTCAGGTTAGCGTTAAAGTTTTCTGAAACGTCGGGGAGAGATTTTCACCAGTCTGAGAGAGGAAAAGGCCTTGGATTAAGCTCATCTAGTGCACCTGTGGGGAAGCACAACTGCCTCTAGGCACTGCATTTCTTATTTGTTGATCTGAGCCTTGCATTTACTCACCATTATTTGTTTAGATAAGTGTAGCTGTGCCCAGAGGGAGCAGGTTTTGGAAAACTGTGAGATGTTGACAACTGATTATTCGTCCTTCATCAATAGATATTCTTAGACTAATTCCAAAATTACCCAATTTGCTAATTAATTAATGTACTGTGCTTTGCTGGACATATGGCAGAGAGCACTTGGAGAACTGCTTTTGGCCTCTTTTTCACCATTTACCTCTCAAAGGACTCCCCTGCTTTTTGCTTTGTTGAAGTTGTCTCAGAGCACTCAGCCCTTCGATGGTGGTGGTTTTCAACAGTTTCCACCATGGAAAGCAGCTCTCCTTACTTCTGGTTGCTTTTCTCCCCCCTGTCCATGCTCTTCTGCTTTCTAGAGGTGGTGGCTGCTCTGTGGGTACCTGATGTGGTCTGGCTGGTGCAAACCCTTGGAGCAGGACACCTGAATCACAGCTGCTTGTCAGGACCTGAAAGATGTGCCTGGCCCAAGCAGCAGTCTAAGTCTAACAGCTCTGGGGGTGCTGTCACCAGAGGCTGGTCAAAATAAAATGGTTGTCTACAGACAGGGGTTTTTTTTTCTGTTTGTTTCAATCTTAAGGGTTGAGGAAATACAGCAAAGAGCCTTCAGTCTCCTCACCAGTACTGTTCAGCTTATCCAGGCCAGGAGACTGTTGCATTTTATATACAGTGTTTTTCTGAATCAAATTGTACACTCATCAGAAAATGGACCTTGCTGTTTGATGTATGTTGAAAAGTGCCATGTACGTTTGTTGTGCTGTATAAATAGAATATAATAATGCTGAGACTCAAGGACTCCCATGGAGTCATTCAGAAGAGAGGCAGAGGGCCAGTGAATGAATTTGGACAAGATTCAGAAAAGGGAAAGATACTTTTTTTTTAACAGAAAAAACAAGAAAAAGCCTTTCGTGCCACAGAAACAGGTCCTGAGCTGCCAAAAGACTGGACTAAGCAATAAACCAGATCCTGCAGTTGGTGCATGGGGAGAGGTATGTACTGGGTAGGATTTTTCTGCCTTAAAATGTTTGTGTGTCTGTGTGTGTGGCTCAGGGCTGCTTTTGGGGTGGAGGGTGCAGGTTTGTTTCTACCTGAAACTGACATCTGTGTTGGGGGAGAAGGAGGACTGGCTCACATGGGCATCAGCCACTAACTCAGTGAGCTGTTTCCAGTTAGTGATGGTTTAAAGGTGTTGAGAGCTCAGCTCACTGGGATCTGTGTGCTTTCATCCAAGAATACAGTATCCCCTCATGCCATCTGGCCATCAACAGAGGGACAGAGACCATAAAAAGCAGTGAGGTGCTCTGGTGATCCTCCCACTCTGGCACTGGAAACAGTCCAACCATGCCTGAACCTGTAGCACGGCACCTTCTGCCATGGGTAGCTGTGTGCTCTCTGAGGGAACTGGTGACATGCTGGGAGCAAGAACAGCTCCACTTGCTCCAGCTGACCCTGCTTCGAGCAGGGAGGCTGGACTAGGTGGTCCTCAGTAGAGACCTGCTAACCTTTGCTTTTCTGGCTTTGTGTGTTGCTGTAGGGATTAGAGCAAAAACAAGTATGAGGGTCAACAAGAGACAGGAGAGGAGGGGATGAGCAGATGGCAGCTCTAACCCTTGCATGGGGAGCACACCTTCAGATGGAAGCCATGTGCTAGGGAGGAGGGGGACAGTGGTAACCTGTAAGACTGACAGTGACCCTGCTATAGGAGGGAAAGCTGTCAAAGTCATGCCCCTAAGGACCAGGCTTTCAATAGGGCACTGCATAGTTCTTGCGTGCCTGGTGATGTCTTCTGAGAGTCTGACATTAGTTCTCTGTGCTGAAGACTTGCATTTTCAGCACTGAGCTGTTTGCACACTTGGGCTCTAGGTGCCCTCTCACTTCACATGAGCCCCTTTCTGTGGCTTAGATGCAGCAACAGTGAAATCTATGCCGATGGGGCATGTTAATGCAAAAATTCCCTTCCTGTTTGCACCTCTTCCTGGAGCAAATCCAAGGCTGCTGCAAACACAAAGGAATTCATTGCTCTCTGGCTGTCTGCAGACAGCAAACCAAGAGCAATGTTTGACAGTGAGGAATAATTACCTTGCCAGCTTTGCTTTATCCACATTTCAAATTCAGAAGGGAGATAAAGTCACATTATGAATGGCTCAGGCAAGGAGCCCATCAAGAAAGGCATCTAGTGCAACTGGAAGCTCTGTCATCCTAGGAGAGTTGTGCCTGTGGCAGCCAGGTGGAGGGATGAGAGGCACTGCAAATGCCATCTCCCCCTAGCCCCCCAGGGTGTCCTCTGCATCTGGTCCTCTCTCTCTAGGGGCCTGATTTGGTGACAAATAGCCCTGTGATGCTTGAGATGCCCAACCAAAGTCTGGCATCATGAATCCTGCCCAGCCTAAGGAACAGCATCCTGAAGTGAAGCCTGTGCCAATTTATTTTGCTCATCCTTCCCGCCTCTTTAATTAAATTAGCTTGAACATGAAGGGTTGCCTGACCCTTATTGGGTTAAATGAGCCAGTCTCCATGGTAACCTCCTTCTCATAAGGTCTGATGCCTTGCTGTCTCTCCTCCAAACCCTTCCACATTCCTCATATCTGATCCCTCTTTGTACATGGTTTTTAGGGGCACAAAGTTAGGTTTGCATCTGGGCTGGGCCACTATTTCAGTGCTATTTCCTAATGCTGCAGGAGCTGTACCACACTTTGGAGCGAGGCAGCTTTTCTCAGGCTGATGGGACGACGACTTGAGATGGCTAATCTTGTAGCGACCTCAGGGTCTGCTTCCTCTAAAGCTGCACAATGGTTTCCATTCAGATAATTTTTTAGTGTGGATCAAAATTTACAGAAAGTATTGCTCTGTGGTAATCCTCTGCCGGGGGGTGGGGGGGTGGGGTAGGGGGTGGGATGGGGGGCAAGGAAGCCATCTAGAACCTTGAAAAGGAACAGTCTGTCTGTTTCCAGGTGTCATAAATAAACAGCATAATTTGTTTCTGAGTGCACATGCCTTGGAGTTGAAATTTAAAGTGCTGATCCAGACCAAGCCAAGGACAGAGACCATAAACCTGAAAGTGTCACCAGACTGATGGGCATGCAAAGTGCCTGGAGATGCTGAGGTGAGATGGGACAAAAGACTTGGTGCTTGCTTAGAGTGTAGACCCGTGCTTGTGCAAGAAGTCCCCTTATGCCTCCGCTGCTTCGTGTCCACTATCACATCGTTTTCTTACACAAAGAAAGTTGCCTCTGGCCTTCTGCCTCTACGCTGTAAGGTTTGGGACAGATTTTTTCTTTTGGTGGCCAATCAATTCAAATGCTAGTGTAGTGGCTAGCAAAATTTTCAAGTAGTGGAGGCCAGAGCTCCTTCCTTTGTGTCCAATGTTGGCTTTCTCAAAGAAAGCAAATAAAAAGCTAAGAAACATCGTAGTAGAACAGCTTCCAGGCACTGTTGCATCTGTAGGATTTAGCATGACAAGGAAAGGAGGCAATGCAAGGAAAAGGTTGGGGAGTTACTTGACTGCGTGCACTATTTATGTACCTAGCAAAGAATATGAGTGGAGGAATATTTAATATAACAGGCAGAGATGTACTAAGACTCGGGGATGAAAGATTTTAAGCAATTTCAAGCTCAAAATATGGTTCAGACATTTAACAAGGAGGGGAATCTATCAGGAGAACATATCCTAAAGGAAGCAATACATTTGCTATCTTTTTGCATCTTTAAATTACATTTGGGAATGGAGTTAATTTAAGATTCATTTAAGCTATTTTAGATGCCTACTTCAGGATGACATGACCTGCACCCATTACCTCCACTGACAGTAAAGGGAGCTATGGGTGCCTGGATAAAATGCAGGTGGCTGTATTTTAAGCATCTATAAACAGCCAATTGAATCCCTCCCTGGGGTGTCTCTCTAAAATAACTGCTTCAGAGGAACCATGATAAATGCCTGATTTAAGAGTGACTTGGGAAGCTTCTCTAGGCCTGGATTATGCAGCCAGTCCCAGAGCAGGGATGAGAGTTGTCTGGGTTTAAAATTACAAATTCAACGGCAAAATGAAGTGTGCACACCCAGCCTCAGTTTCAGTCATGTCTTACCCACAGGCATAGATATCTGACCATTTTCTCCAGTTACCGTACTGTTCCTCAGATGAGCCAATCTGTGATTAAGTGTTTCAGTAGTATTAGGCAGATACACCCTGTCTTTCATTACACTGAATGCCAGACAGGGCTTTTGAAAATTGTCTACATGTAAAGTGTTTGATGAGCTATGCTTTCACAATACATTGCAAAAAAAAAAAAAAGATATAACGATGTAGAAAAACAGGGACATGCATGATTGCCGTTGCCTTCCTTTGATCAGCATTTATGTGCAACCATCCTTTTTGAAAAGCATGTGTCTGGCCAGCCTCACCTAGGGCTGCCCCAAACCCTGCACCTGGGCTTGGGAGCCTGTTTCACCTCAATATTGCAAGTTGTTAAGGGGACAAAATGAGTTTGTACATTGGGGTGTTGCTGAAAAATGGTGTCTATAAAAAGCATGATCGCACCCTCTTACACCAGTGAGGACATTTGAAGTCATTGTGTGGTCAGCAAGGTCAGGAAGGCAATCTCTACATTAGCTCATGTCCTATTTAGTGTGTAAATTGTGGCATGGTGTCTCTGTTCCAGAACATTGGGAGTCTTATGTCATTTTTCCAGAATAGAGAGGGGAGACCTCTCTCTTTCCCCATCAAAGCCAGAGTGGGCCGCAACTGCTTTTTTTAGTCTGGATGGATGAAGCCATCTTACAAGGCTTAGAGCAGCAAAGGTCCACAATAAATCCAGTCTCATTTGCACCATGTGGGAAAACTTCACAAAGGCTGTACGCTCTGTGGTTCACCTCTGATGATAGCGTAGTTGTCCTTCGACATCCACAGTGTATTCTCTTTTCTTGTTGAAATTGCAGTCTTGAATGATAAAAGCTTTAGTGTGATTTGATGAATTTCCATAGGCACTTGCCTGGGCATCACATGACTGAGCAACTGGAACACCAGCAGTACTACTGTAAGCCCAGTGAACTGCTAGGTCTCAGTGTAATTATGAATGAGGAATCACCATGAGATGAATACATTTCTAGTGGGATGACTTCAGTGGGATCTCCAGTTCTGAGCTCTCATGCTCCAGCCCCCCTCTCGCTGCATTTCTCCCACCTGTTGTTGCTGCAAAAAAAAGCCTTGTGCTGTGTCTCACCTTTGTGCTTGAGGAAAGGCACAGCCCGGCTCAAGCTGCAATGCTCTTGTCTTCCAGTTTTCAGGGCTATCTGGCAGCAAGCATCTCAGCCACAGAGCTGAAGGAGGAGTGGCTGGTGAAGAGAGGTGCTAGTGAGAGGGTAAAAGAGCCACTTTCTTCAGCTTTCCCCTACTTCTGCACAGAGAAAGGCTGGTATGTGTCCCATGGGGGTAAGCATCTTGGGGACATCTCAGGAAGGATGTAGGGTGGCAGACACATGGGGTCTGAGGAGACACAGCAAGAGGAGAGAGGAAGAAATGCATATGAGAGAGTGGGAAGAGCAACGAGACTGCAGAAAAGGATGGTGGAAACTGGGTGAACCTGGCAAAGGAGGGTGGGTGTGTGGGAAGGTGAGAAGCTTGAGGAAGTGCCCCTTAAAGCGAGCATGGGTGCAGCAAGGGAAGAAGAGATGGGCTGGTGGATAACACAGCAGCAGTAAGAGGTGGAGGCTGGACTCCCCCCAGCCCCTTCTGAAGCCCTGTATTGGGATGCAAGGGTGAACTCACCTCCAGGCTGGGGGAGATGGGCTGTTGCATGTCTGGGATGCTAGCATGGGGATGGCTTAATCATCTTCCCTGTGAGAGATGCAGAAACCCTGGCAGGAGATGTTGTCTTCCTCTGCACCAGCGCAGCTATTCTTACACTCTTTCATGTGGGGTTTCATTATGCCCTGCTCTTGCTGCAAAGGGTGAACAGGTGAGAATGAGGAATATATTGCTGCTAAAACATGCCCCAGCCATCTGGCAGCATCCTGGCCTGGCCCCCCTTCTTTCCGCTTAAGAATGAGTTAGTTGCCACCCACTCCCCGCTACCCAGGGCCAGCCCTCAGTGCTTGGAATGCTCTTTCCACCTCTGCTGCCGAAGAGGAAATCTCTGCCTTTGCTCATAATCTAGACAGGTGTTTGAAGGAGATGGGCAAAAGCAACATTGGGTGTGACGAGGCAAAAATTAGAGGAAAAAACTGAAGAAATGTAAGGCAAAGAAAGCACTGATGATGCAATTTAACAGAAATAGAGATGATGAAACTGCCAGTGAAGAGAAGATACCGTCCATACAGGCTCTTATCCAGCTGCTGCAATACAGAAAGCAGCCTGAGGAAGCAGGGCATGAAGAGCACTGGACTCAATGAAGGTCAGTATTTCTCAGTTCTGTATTTCCACACATTACTTCTGAGCCCAGCCCACACTTTTGTTTGGCCACAGCTGTTCAAATACAGGATTCCCTTTATGCAAATCTTCAAGATGCATTGAAGAGAGCTTTCATCTTTCTCCCACCCACCCCCTTTCCCCCCAACTCCCCAGAGAAGAGCACAAGAAATGGGACACACAGAAAGTGGTCCTGCCTGGCTGTCATCACCTTCTAGCACTCTCTTGTGGTGTCACAGTTATTTATTTGCACACTACGACTTTGAGCTGGCCTCACACGAAGGTACTGGTGATGGTAGCGTGCTCCTTTTATTATTGCTATGCGTGTGTTCCTCCAGTATCCTTGTGTCAGGTGGAAGCACCCCATGCCATGGCTGTGCAATGAACATGGTGCTTGTGGCCTTCAGAAGGCATCTACGTGGTTTCTATCTGCTGCGGGACTCTGAAACTGGGAAACTGCCTTAGCACTTGCACTTCTGTCTTGGGTTTTAATTAGTTCCTGTCATAGAAATACAGCTCTGTGGCTGTTTCTCCAGACCTGTTCTGGGGCTGACATCTAAACCAACTCAAGCTTCTTATCTTCATCATGGGTTTTGGTCCCCTGAAGACTGCCTCCTTGGTTCTCCAAACAAAACGCCCACAACTCCCCCTTTTTCTTTGACTCACAGCTTTTGCCATCCTGGGGTTTTTAATTTTTTTTTTTTTTGTATTGTCAGTGTGGCTGAGTCACAAGTGAGAAATACCAGCCTTGTTCACCCCTGCCACTGGAGGCTGGAGTCCTTCTCTGATCCTTTCCCAGGCAAGACTTTCCCTTGTTGTCCCTGTCCACAGCTGGGGAAGATGCCCTGGTAAATCCCCCTCAATACATGCCTCCATTTTCATACTATATATGTACTTCTTCATTTCAATTAATTATTATAGACTAGGATAATTAGAAGCTGCTGGTCACTGTCTCTGGATATTTTGCTGGTGTCTTGCAGCAGAGCTATTTCTTGCATTCCTAAGGGAGACGACAGATTTCTTATATTTCTGTTAATCTTTGATGAGCAGCTGCAGTTTGTGTCACGGATCTTAACAGAAGAGCAGAGCTGATGCCACTGAACTTACCCTGACAGGTTAACTGTGTTACAAGCATCCAGAAGACCTCATAAAATGGTGTTGCCTTTGGCTGGATCTTGTTCCTTTAGTTTGCTTACAAGGACATCTTGTGTGGCAGTGACAGAGACCTCACTGAAGTGGTGATTTATCACAGCAGTGTCTCTCCCTCTATCTATATTTTTTGTCAGAAGAGAAATTAGACTGGGAGTTTTGGCCCATGTGTCCAGAGGGCACAAGATGCTGTTTGAGGGAGTTACAGGTGTGTCAGAAACTTCTCTAAAAGACATTTCTCTCCAAGTACAGGGCCTGTTCTCAGGTGTTTAATCAGCATGCCTGGCCTCTGGTAAGTGCACAGCTGCCCACACAGCGAGCTTCTGTCTCATATCAGTGCAAAAGGGTATTTCTTGATTTCCTGAAGGCAGCAAAATGTTCTCCTTCCCTTGGGACTCTTCTGAGGTAGGCTAAATTAAAACTTTTGGTACACAAATAAGAGACATACTGTCCTCTTACTAGAAGATATCCGGTTGCACAGATTCTCATCCTCAAAAGATGCTGCAGGTAGCTACCCAAAATTAGGTCCTTCGCATATGCTAAGTACAGTGCTTTGTTAGTCATGTTGTTATATACTGTTAGTTCCCTCAAAAGCCATTCCTGAAGCCTGAACTTGAGGCTTAAACAGCTCATAATTATGCTAAAGCTCTGGCTAGTGATCAAGTTAGGCTTATCTTTGCATAGATGACTTGCAGGTGTCTGCATGCAGAAAAAGTGGGTTTATGCCTTCACTTGCACTCATCCATTGAAGAGTCATCCCCACCTGTGCCCTGCACATCTGTAACAGTCAAGAGAGATATGCAGGGGGTGTTGAGTCCTGCCATCCCGAGGTGAAGTACAATACAATGAAAGGATCCCAGCACTGGGGGCAGATATGCATATCTGCTCTGTTGATGATTGATGTTAGGTTGTGTGAGCCCCACGCTGGTAACCACATGTACTGCCTGATAGTTAGAAAAGATAGTGGTGACTTACAGTATTCGGTCTTGGGCTGTGCATAGAGGTAATGATCCAATGGTTAAACTTAATGGTTAAACTTTTTAACAGTCTGTGTATGAGCAGTGTGGCTGTGCTTCATCTCTGATGTAACTTCTGGCAGAAGTACTGATGGGTTCTTCTCAAGACTTCTCCAGAGGGCTGTGGTCTTTCTGTCTCATCCTTTTTCTGAGTTCAATGCTTAGGAAAAGCCAGTTGCCACTTGGGCTGCAGGGATGCTGTTATTTCAATGACACTCAGGTTTACTTCTGAGTAAGGAGAGAGAGAGAGAGAGTGGGGGTGTGTGGGTGTGTGTGTGGGTGTGTGTTGGAGGTTGTTCAGAGGATGGGGAGGGTTGGTGAGGTTCCCTGGACCCCAGTGACTCCAGTCAGAGGCATGTGTCCCTTGATCTGCGTGCATCTTATCATCCCTCTACCTCTTCCAGTTGCCTCTTTCCCAAGACAGACATTGTCACGTTGGTGTTCTCTGCTCCCAAATGCTCATCCATCTCTCCTTTTTTTTTGTTTTATTTTTTTTTACATTTATTTGCCTTCACAAAAGATGTAAGAAGAAATATGGGTAAAAATGAGCAAACTCAAGGTGAAAGCTGGAAACTATGCATTGAATTTCCAGCACATCCTCACTCCATAGCTCAGAGAGCCCTGAGGTTATGCGAGTGTGGTGGGTACATTTTTGTGGTGTCCCCTGTGAGCGTGGGAGAGACTACCCTGTTCTGTCTGTCAGCTGCATGTTCCCTCTGAGCTTGCAGTACCAATTGAATAGCAGCAGTCTGGCAGAAGCAGAAAGAATGGTACCACTCAGACCTCCAGCTTTTGTTGTGGTGGGAATGTCTCAGGTACTCTCAGGCATTTGGAGTCAGGCTAACTGCTGATTCTCCAGCAAGTGAATCTAGCTGTGCTTGTCTAAATGAGGGTATGTCCAAGGGTGCTGTGTGTCAGTCAGTAGGACCTGTTGAATCATCTCCCTTGGTAGTCAGACGCATCCATCTCATTAGCTGAACCACACCTAAAATTATACAAGCTAAATCTCACTCCAAGCTACGCTTAGTGAACAGTTGCTCCCACTGAAGGGCATGCGAGTGATATCAGCAGAGTGCCAGGGACAAAGACTGAGATGTTTGGTCCATGCACTATTCACAAAAAAGCCCAATCTTCAGTGTTCAGATCCTCCTCCCTCTTCCTCACCTGGTCCTTGACTCCCCACCCTCCCTATCCTACACTTCTCCATCCACTCTGCTAACCTCACATGCCCCCTCCTTGGCTGATTGTATCCACAGGTGCCCTAAAGTCTCTTCCCCTCTCCTGTATACGGTGTAGTATATGGCACATCTTGGACAGACCCACCTCTCCTAGTATGAGATGTTTCTGCTCTCAGGGATTCTACATATGAATCTGTTGCTTCAAGAAAAGAGGCAGATCCCTTGCTCCTCTCTGTTCCTCTCTCACCTGGACATAGAAAAAGAAGCACAGCCCAGCACATCCTACCAGCACTGTTTGCTCCTTGAAGACCAAACCCACAGCCACATGCGCTGGGCAGACAGAAGTCTCCCCTAAGCAAGGGTGGTGTTTTGAACCATAAAGCTCAGAGCCATTCACGGTGCAGCAGCACAGCAGAAGGCTGAAAGGGCCAAGTGCAACCACAAGATCTGGTGAGGACCCAAGAAATGGAGACAAAGAACTTGGACCCATCTGCTAACATGAAGTCATCTTATCACCTGATCGCAAAGCCAGGGAGCTAGGAGAGCATTTGAATGGCTGCTGCTGCTGCTGCAGTGATAAATTAGATCACTTTGAGAGCACTTTAGAACTGGACAGAAAATTTAGTTGCTCTCCTGCCAATTTCATCCTGTAAGTGGAATTAATGCTAGCTTTAGCTGCACTCTTCAGCCGTGAGCAAGTGTCCCTTGTGCACTGTCTCCAAGGGATTTTGTTCTCTGGAAACTGTGTGTATCTGAACCAGCAGGAATCAGGCAGGGGAGAGACCTTGTTGCATGCACAGCACGAAAGGGAGCACCATGGGAACAGGAGCCCGTTTTGGCCTTAGTGCCTCAGACAGCTTGGACCTGGGTTTGAAAAGCAAGGTTTGAGACCACCTATGAGGCAGTGGCTTGTAGCTGGGGTTTTTTTGTTTGTTTGTTTGGGGTTTTTTCTTCTTTTTTTTCCCCTAGAAGGTGGGTGAAGAGACTCTACCTGGGAAGGAGGTTCAGAAAGTTCAAGGGGAGATCAGACCCTGGAAGCAGCAGCCATGCTCCATCAGAAGAGGGGTAAGTGAATGTTCCCCACCACAACAGGATTTGTAAAGCCCAAGCTGACACTTAGTAAAAAAAAAAAAAAACAAACACAGACCAAACCACCCCTCATTCTGTCTCCAAATGACACAAGATCTGGACGCGATTGGATTTGCTGGCTTGCAATGCACAGGAGACCTGATGTTAGAAAGATGCCTCCAGCTTTGACATCTATGAAGCATAGCAGCAGGAGAGCTCCAGGGAGGTGGCACACACCAGGCAGTCCCTGACACACCCTCCCTCCCGTCACATCACCCGTGTTGGGGCGCTCAGGCCAAGTTTTGTCCCTGAAACGATGAAGTAGGCAGAATCAGGGAAGAGGGACAGGTCAAAATAGCTGGGGTTCCCAGGCATGGAGACTATTCTGCAAGGAGTAAGGAGACCATTGGCTTGAGCTGGAGCCCAAGAAACACATCTCCATCCTGACACTGGAAGAAGAAAGTGCAGAAAGGGACACAGAGCTCCTAAAGTACAAAGCACTGGGAGGCAGTCTAGATTTATGAGACTGGGTGTACAAGTGTAATGCCGGTTGCTGTTCCTGGCAAGATGCAAGAACAGAAGTTCCCAGATGATCTACAAAACACATGGGATATTGTTTTAAAAAGTAACCTTAACAGGTCTCAGTCTGTTTAAATCAACCTTTTTTTTCTTTCAAGGGAGAAACCCCCTTTTTTGGCAGAGGATTCCTACCTAGCACTTGGTAAAGCTTTCAAGAAGAATCCTGCTTGCCTTCCATATTGCAGGCTCAGAAGCTGTTCTGTGAGCAGCCTGGTGAGGGACAAGGACAAGGTGGTGCTGTGGCCCCTCTGCAAGAAGTCTGCCTGACCCCTTTTTCTGCTTGTGTACAAGACTTGGCATGTAATGGAGCTGCAAGGAATTTTGTAAATCTGTTTCCTGCTTTGTATCGAGGAACATGTCTGTCTTTTCCTGGAATACATCAGTTTTCATTCTCAGCTTGTCCCTGGGAGCAATGTCAGCCTTGTCTCTGAAAAACACAGGGTGGATCTGTGGCACGTGATGGTGAAGGCTTGCTTCTTTCCATCCAGGTGCTGAGATTTCTCCCATCAACAGAGAGGGTCAGATGGTTCAGGGGGATGTCCAGCAGATGAGTAGCAGCCAAGGAAGCCTGCTTGCCCACTGGCTTCGAAAGGATTGTGGGGGATTTGCTCAGAGCTTCTCCACCACGTTTGATCCCACCTTACACATCAAGCCAAACAGTGTGTTCCTTCATCAGTGAAGGCTAATAAGAGAGCCTGTGGCTCTTTGCAGCTGATACAAGTTTAGGGGTCTCAGAAATTGGTGTGTTTTCCACTGCCCAGTGGGAGACAGCGAGTGGCACCAGTGACTGGGACAAGATAAGACCCTCCAGTGGCTTCAGCCTTGTCTAGTCCACTCCGTGAACCAGAGTGAAGCAGGTTTGGGCAACCCCACTGGTATGAGCAGGACCCTGGTATCTCAAGGTTAGTGGCATCTGACTGGAGCACTTCCCAAACACGGTACAGGCAGGAGCTGGTCCTCTCTACCACAGGACAGAGTGTGCAGTCTCCTGTGTTAGCCTATGGAACTGTCCTCCTACAGATGCTAACGCAATGTGAAGCCTGTTCCAGACTTTTGCTAAAAACCTCTGCCTAATTTATAGTCTAAATGTATTCATCAGCTCATTTGGTTTTGCTCAGAAACATTTTTCACATTTGATATTTGAAGGATCCTATGTATAAGGCACCTGCTTAACTTCAGGCAGTGTAAGAAGCATCAGTACATTTGATAATTAAATGTTTGCTGCCACCTAATTGTCCCTTATTAAACATATACTTTGAGCCGAAAGCCTGTCTACTGGCACTCTCCCCAGAGGGCTGAGCTTCAAAGAGAGCTGGGGAAGATTTTCTTTTCTTAAAGCACAGTATATATTTAAAATGGAGCCGTCTCCAAAACTGTCAGGAAAAAGATAAGAAAATTGAAAGAACAGCAAACCCAGTGGGCTAATTATAATCAGTCAAATATAAAAAAAACAGATTGCAGCAAGCTGATAAAATACAACAGCAATAACACTGAAAGAGCTAGCACTTACCTAGAAACACCAGAGCACTCGGATGAGCATTCTCAGCTCTAATCACAATTTTTGTCTGCAGACCTGAAAATCTGGCCTCTTTGTGCTGGCAGGATAATACGAATCTGTATCCAGAGATCAGCTGCAGTCATCAGCTTGACTTCAGCCTAAAACCTGAAGAGATCTGGCCTCATGAATGAGTTTCCAGCCACCTGTGTGCCTCAGGCTGGCTCTTCCCTGGATTTGAAGATCCACCTCTGGGCTTTTCTCTGTTTTGAGCGCTGTCCCCTGTAGGGTTGGATACAACCCGCCTGCCTTTGCTGCTGCTCAGCTCTGCATCTTGCCCACTTGCAAAAATCCCAGGGGGAATGCAGAGTGTTGAATGAACTCTATGTGCTGGCAATGCTGCAGCCACCTGGTGGGTTTGTGTTTCTCCATCACACATTGCTGAGCAAACAGTTGCGTTTACACAGACTTTCGGCAAGGGAAGCGGTGTTTTCTCAGCTATAAATACAAATGCATTCAAGGCAGTTAAGATTTTTTTTAAAAGCACTAGCAGCCTGTGTGTGCAAGCAACTCTATTTTCAGCTGCACTAACTAAGAAAGCTTTTGTAGTACTTTTAGTTGAACCTTCTCGTTGTATTTTCTCCTTAATTTTTAGCCTCCCTTGAGAAAAAGGTTTCTGCACAAATATGGGGGGTGTGATTGGGGAAGATCATTAGAGTGATTCATAGAGGGCAAATTAAGCCCTGGTTATAGGGTCAATGGGGTGTCTGCAGGACTTCCTAAGATTCCACATAAAGGATGTGAATGAGCAGTCAGCAATGCTGGGACATGTTGCTCCAGGAAAGGGGATGCATCTGCTTGAATTTCAGCATCCAGACCTTGGAGTTCAGTGTCTGAGCAACGCAGGGCAGTGGAGAGCAAGGGGCATCTTCTGAAGGTGAGTCAGCTTGTGCTGGGGCTACTGCTGTGTGAGTCATTCCTGTTTCTTGCCACTGGCTATAAAGGGACCCAAACCCAATGAGCTTGTTGGAGACATCTCCTATGGGGTTGTCTAAATTTGAATAGATTACTCTCACCAGTGGACTTGACAGAGATGAGGGCTCAGCAGAGCTTCCGCATCCCTATGGGGGGGTGGGGGGGGTGGGGTGGAGGGGGTGTGGGTGGTGGCAGCAAGAGGCATTGAAGCTCTAAAATTGGCCCTGTGCAGACTGGGAATTGCAGTGCTTCTGAGGATGGGCACTGTGAAACAATGGAATTAGCACACCTGTATTGGATAATTTAACATGCCTGGGACCACTCTGAGGTACAGAGGCTAAACTGTAATGGTGAGGTTTGTATCTAGGCCATTAAACTCTCTTCAGAATAGGATGCCCCCAACCAGAGTCTCCTCAAAGCAGTCCTCTCCCCTGTGCCTGGAAATCATTTGAGAGCTGGCTTGCACAGCATGGCATGGCATGGTCAAAAATATGCTGAAAACTGTTGAAATGCTGTAGTACTAAGAATGACAGGGTCTCTGTGCCAAGGAACAGCGGACACTCCTTAAATTACTAGTGTCAAGGCTGCACTTCAAGTAGCGAAGGGACTGGCATTTGCCAGGCTGGGAGCTGTGCACTCCCTCTAGTACCCAAAACACAAGTGTCATCTCCATCATAACTTTTAAAAGGCCCAACTTCTGGGAGTATCTGGGGGGATTAGATTCACAGTTTGGGGCTCTGCTTGAAACATTTTGGTTGCAATAAGCCCTTCTTGTAAGAGGATTCCCAAATGGAGACCTCAAGCTCTTCTTCCTACTCGCTTTCCCTTCCCTCACAAAGGAGCGTTTTGCTGCCCTCCGAAGGCAAGCAGAAAAGGCGCCGGACCGTTTGTAAATATGCTTTCGGGTCTCCGGGTGGAGAGGGAAAAATCGCCGTGTAATGTTTGAGGGCTCCACCGGCCCTCACAGCAGCCAGGAGAGTACCATGGGCATTTTTACCTTTGCCTCGATGCATCCCCCTTGCAGGCATCCCCAGGATCTCCAGCCTACCTGGAGCGATTGCACATCACAAAGCTAAAACCTGGCAGTGACAACACGCAGCTGGGATGTGACTGAACCTACCAAACTCATTTTGGGGTGGAAAAATCCAGCTTCCTCTGCCTATAGTGAACGATGTGATAAAGCTGTTCCCTGGATGTCTGCCCCTGCTGTGCTCTGAGAATGAGACTGAAGCATCATATTGATTTGAGAAAAGGCCAGATAAGGGCTTTATCTGGGATGTCTCGGTCTGAGAAGGGAAATTGAAACATGTTTATGTCTGGACATGCCATCCTAGTCTTCAGGGGCTGCCTGCCTGGCTCCTCAACCAGCTTGCACTGTTATCGGTCCTGCTTTGCTGTCGTGTTCCTTAGGTGACAATCTATTCCAGCTGCAAAAGAAGAAGAAAGCATTGCTTATCAGTTCAGACCTGTTGCGTCATGCCTCTGTTCAAGGGACTTCCCATTGCTTTGGCAATTCCAGTAGTAAGGGACGTTGCAATGACACATTCTGAGGCTATTCAACTTGTATTAAATGCTAGGTGGTGAATGGCTGGGAGGCTGATGCTCTCCAAAAGGTCTTTAGGAAAAATGAGTGGATAGTTCTAGGCACTAACAGACACTGCTGCACCTCTGACATCTGGACTCTGGCAGCAGGATGAGAAACTCCAGGGAAAGGTGGATGAATGCAGGAAAATGACCCTGTTGTAAGAGCCAAGATACCGCCCTCCAGCACTGGAGGTGAGCTGGGTTCCTGCAGAGATATTAGGCATGAAATACAAGATCATGCAGTCTGGCCACAAATGTAAAACAAGCCATAGAATTTTACAGATTTATTAATAAGCCCATGTATTGGCTTTATGTGGCAAGGTTTTTGTAGTGGGGGAGCTGCAGGGGTAACTTCTGTGAGAAGATGCCAGAAGCTGCCTCTGTGTTGGACAGAGTCAATTCTAGCTGGCTGCAAGATAAATGCACTGCTGGTCAAAGCTGCTGGTAGTGCCTCTGTGATAACGTATTTAAGACGGGGGGAAAAAAAGCTGCTGTGCAACACCACTGGAAGGGAGGAGTGAGAATATGTGAGCAAACCAAATCTGCAGGCACCAAGGTCAGTGAAGAAGGAGGGGGAGGAGGTGCTCTAGGTGCTGGAGCAGAGGTTCCCCAGCAGCCCATGGCGAAGACCATGGTGAGACAGGCTGTCCCCCTCATCACATGGAGGTCCACAGTGGAGCAGATATCCACCTGTAGCCCATGGAGGACCCTGTGCCAGAGCAGGGGGATGTTTCTGAAGGAGGCTGTGACCCGTGGGCAGTCTGTGCTGGAGCAGCTCCTGGTAGGACCTGTGGCCCCATGGGGAGAGGATCTGGGGCAGGGTTGCTGGCAGGGCTTGTGACCATGCAGGGGACCCAGGCTGGAGCAGGCTGTTCCTGAAGGGCTGCACCCTGTGGAAGGGACCCACAGTGGAGCAGTTCGTGAAGAACTGCAGCCTGTGGGAAGGACCCACGTTGGAGAAGTTTGTGAAGGACTGTCTCCTGTGTGTGGGACCACATGCTGGAGCAGAGGAAGAGCTCGAGGAGGAAGGAGTGGCAAAGACAATCTGTTATGAATCCTCCATTCCGTCTCCCTCTCCCTGTGCTGCTTGTGAGGAGGAGGTAGAGAAGCTGGGAGTGAAGTTGAGCCTGGGAAGAATGATTGCACTGATGGAGCAGGATTGTTCAGACTGATACTTATCCATCTGAAATCTTTCAAAGATGCCAGAAAAGATGATTTCTCATATGTCAAGTTGCCAGGAACTCCAGCATATTGCTTGTGAGTTGGGATGTAGCTTGTCAGTGATCTGCTGTTGGGACATTACCTTTCACTCCAGCTCCAAAACAGAAATAGACTATTCAAGCAGCAACTACAACATCCCTGTGTTATCAACATGTTTTGGTCACAAATCCAGAACATAGCCCCATACCAGCTGCTGTGAAGAAAATTAACTCTATCCCAGCCAAAACCAGTAGACTGGAAAAGGCTTGAAGAAACAAGATCTAACTTCTTAGTAAGTGTCTGTAAGTTACTGTCATTTCATTGCTTTGCAATACTGGCAGCAGTTTAGGTCAGAAACATCTTTTCCCTATGCAAAAAAACCTTCAAACTCTGCCTTTGAGTCTTTTCCAAGAGAGGTAGTGGGGAAAGAAGAGATCCCTTTGCCTAAAAAATAACCTTTGTTTTTCTGTTTTATCTCCGATCTCTGAAAAATGACTGCATTTGTGAATGCTCCCTGATAAGGTATCTCTTTTTTTGACACTTTGAAATCTGTTCTTACATCTGTTAGCTTTTAATAGTTAAAAGTTCATGTGCTGACCAGGATAAATGAGTTTTGTCCCTCCAGGTGTTTCTAGACTAAGCACCAGCTACTCTTCAGGTCCTTGGGGAGCCCCTCTGGTCCTTGGCACTGAAAGGGCTGGGAGGTGCGAGCTCCCTTCACTTTATTATTTTCTCTGGATTAGAGGCATTTTTATACCAACAGAGGAGTGATGTTGGAGATGGCTATGCCTCATGCTCCTGGGAGGCTTTCCTTGTGCTACATCCCTTTCAGACTGATGCCTTGTACAGACATAAAAGGGGTTACACAGCCTGTTAGGAAGAAACCTTTTGTGAAGTTGCACTAATCTCCAGTTTTCCTGTGACAGTGATATAGACAGACAAGTAAGAACTCATATCTTAACACACTCATTTCAGAATCTCCAGCCCCTGTGCAACAATTTTATTTGGCAAACTTTGAGGAGAGCCCTGTTTCAGGTGCCAGTCACGTATGCAAAAAAGCTGCTATCTCATACTTTCAGTGAAGCCAGAATCAGACTCTGTCTGGCCAGAAGTGCTTTTTGATGGCTGCTGGCTGCAACGGAGACACCATCTCACTTTAACAGCTGGAAGCTGAAGCAAGATTGGCAAAAAGTTGCATGGCTTTACCAGGGAAGCTAATGAGCTATGTGGAAAATGACCTTATGTGTTCAGTTCATCATCTGGAGGTAAGAGTTTGCTGTCTTTTGGGAAGTGCTCCGATTTAATTTTTGATGGCTGAGTATGGTTTAGGAGTCTCTGAAGGAGGTGCTGCAGCCCATGTTACTGTCAGACTTTATACTTTTAATCCATTCTGACTAAAAAAATCTGCCACTAAGAGACAGTTAATGCATTGGAAGTGATGAATGTGTTCAGAGCACCTTCATATTCCTGGAGGACAAAGCAGACAGGAACTCCTTGCAAGCTCTCAGGATCCCAGCTCAGTTGGCAGACCTAGAGCTGCTCGTGCTACAGCTTCATCTGAGATAAGGGCTTGCCACCCAACGAGGTCAAGGAGGAACCCATGAGGCCAGAGTGGGGGAGCAGCCAGCAGCTACAGTGACCTTGCCATGAGTTAAAGGAGTAATTAGGCGTTGCCATTATACCTTTTAGATCCATCAAGTTTCATCTCAGTCAGAAAATACCTCCATTCTCTGGGAAAATGGTACTTGCTTTAGTCTAGAGCCTTCTAGATCTACCACACACAGCTGGATGTGTGTCTAAGCCTCCACATCATCCCAAGATATAACTGCTCTAGCCCAATAACCCTACTGCCACATTGTTGTTTTAACTGTGAGTTACGATGTTGTCCTCTGAAGCCATTTGGTTCTCCTCTGTTACATCATAATTGTTCAAAGTACTGGCTAATTTGTCTATTATTATGGGATTTGTCAATTCCCTTGTTGCTGATTTGACATGCTGTGCTCAGCTCTGGCTGTTCTCGGTCTCTGCTTTCTGGCAGTTTGCCAGAGCTGATGGAGTCTGTGCAAGGCACAAAAAGGATTTTCAGCTGGCCTTTGCCTGAGACCTCCCTTGGTATGTTTTCCACCTGATTGATGCTGTCTCTGGATCTTCATGACTGAAAAACTCCTTCTTTAAATAGGCTCCTGGTCCTCTCTGGGGTGATGTGCACAGCAGTGGATCTGTTCGGATTTTTTTGTTCAGGCTTTTGAGAGCAAATTCCCATCAGAAAACCCCACGCCCATCATTTATGACAAAGCTCTATAGTCCCCTGCCAGGCAGCATGGTTCTGCATCATCCAGTGACAAGCCAGCCCTTTGCCTTGTAAGAGATTATTACTGCCTTAGGAGATAGAGCAGTAATCAACTATCTCAAGGCTTGAGTCTCTGGCATGTGGGTCAGGTTTAACTGCCTGGCTCCTTTTGGTGATTTTGTAGAAGATCACCAGTTCCACACTGACTTGTAATATCTCACAGACTCCTAGATCCCATCGGTCCCTACAGTACTGTTCGTGCCTTGCGTAGACCTTCCATGGTACTGATGTGGATCAAGTGCATGGGGATTAGAGTTGAAGGGATGTGGCAGAAAAGGCTATTTCTGTCCTGGCTCAGCTCAGCGATATGTTGAGAGTCTGATGCCAAGTTGTTACATATTGTCTTGGCTGATGATTGGTGGTTGTACAGGGAACAGGCACTAGCAGAGTTAATTGATGTAGATTATTATTTTTAATAAGGTAGTAACCTGTGTCGTATGCATGTGCTTTGGGCAAGGATTGTGCACTGCAAGGCACAGCCTGATGTGAACTCATTTCAGAGCTGGCTGTTGCTGGAGATAGACGTATGCATCCATCTCCCTTCCTCATCTGCTGCTCACCCTCCTATTGTGCGAGTCCCCACTGGTGTATTTGAGACTCACCTTAGCTACAGGCACAGTGGGGAAACACAGGCAACTGCTGGACAGAGCATCCAGGAGCTGATTTCAGAGGGGCTTCTAGTGCCACGGTGAAAAAAGGCACACCTGACACCACTCACACCAGCAACCCCACCCCCAGTCCCCCTCACCCCCAACACCCACTGCCAAATCTTAGGCACACGCAAGCCCTCAGGATACGATGGACATGACAAAAACCTCTTAAGCCTATGCTGCAGTGGGGAAAAAAATGCAAATGCTTAATGGCAATGAGCTCAGGACTTGCCTGGCCTGAAGATGCAGCATCCTGGCAGCATTAGCATGAGCTCCTGATGTACAGCACCAGTCACCGCCCCAGAAGGGACTGTTTGTTGGTTTTTGGGTTTTTTTCCCCTCAGCTCCTTACCCTGTGGTGCCTCCTCTTGCCCCCATCTCCTAGGACATGGCAGGCTTTCACCATGCAGGTCACAGATGGTACTCAGTACCTCATTCTGTCTATGAGCTGCTCCCTCACTTATTGAGCAAAGCCTTTTCACATGGCGAAAAGACACTATTTTGCCTTAATGCCACCATTAAGGGCTTGGCAGAGATGCTCAGTCATGCACTACCAAGGGAAGATGTGATAACGGGCTGTCCATGAGGACTGAGGAGTCTAGGAACCTGCTTCCTAGAAAATGCCCTGGTATTTCCACTGAAGAGGACTGTGAGCTGACTGTGAGGCTTGTGACATCTCTACCCACACCACAAAGGTGGAGCATTGCTTCCTCTCTGAAACGGCCAAGCCCTACTGCTTCAGGACAGCAAACCTGCATGCACCAGAAATGATGACAAATGTGGCATAGAGAGAATCAGGTCAATGAAACCAGAATGTGCCAAAGGGAATGACAAAGACACTGGGTGAGCTGCACGCCCCCCATGCTGCTGGGCAGCAGGCTTATCTTTCTGCACTTTGAAGCTGGTCTCAAATGCCACTGGTTCTTCTAATCAGCACCAAAGCTGGTGCCCTTGTGATCAGCCACCAATAGCAGACGTTGATAGAAATGTTTCAGTCTCAGCGCAGAGGTTGTTTTCCTGCTGCAGTGCAGAACAACTGTTTTCCACTGGAGTTTGATCAAGGCTAGCCCAGACAGTGCTGCTGCTTCCCATGAGCAGGCTGTTGATCTCCAGTAAATTTTAGAAGTTTCCAAAATTTACAATTTCTCATACACTACTTTATTAGGTCGTTCTGCTAATGATAAATAAGGAAAAAAAAAGAAAAATAAAAAGAAAAGGAAAAAAGAAAGAAAAGGACTTAGAGAGGAACTTGAAGTAAAAAGCTGTGAAGTTGCCTCATTTTGAAGACTGCATAATTCATTGAATCTTGGAGACAGAAAGGCTGGCGACGTGTAAGGCTGGAAAGCTTTGGTTTGTAGAATAAACTCATCCTTAGAAGTCAGAAGTCAGGGTGGGTTACAAGAGCAGGCTCCAGCTGTGCACTGTGACCCCAATGTGCTCCTGTCCAATAGCTGAAGCTTCCAAGGTCAGGCATTGTAGCCATGCCCTGAGAGCTGTGCAATAATGCTGCCCGTGTTTGCACCCAGCCCCTGCTGCTCATGTGCTGTTCTGTGGTTTTCCTGACATTCTTCTCCCTGTTCCTTTGTTTCTGTTTTTGTCTGAGCTTTCGTATGTGAATGTTTGAGCTTGTTCATCTGTTTCAGCTGAAAAACTCCACATGCTCCAGCAAAATGCTAATAAGAAGCATTAGCTGTAGCTAATTGAGCTGCTTCTATGATCCTCCATAATTATGTCCTGATACAGCACCTACTCTGAGAAAGGCTGTATAAGAAAGGCAGAATGGATGCCAGTGATAATCAGATACAAGACCTGGGAAAAGCATTTAATTTTCTTACCCAAATTAAGATATTTTGGATTGATTACCTCACTAAATATTTGCTGTTGAGAGTGAACTAAGCTGCTGCTGGTGGTGACAGCAAAGGGAATGATGGGTGCTCAATTATTTACAGTCTTGCTTGGCTAGCTGAGTGCGCGCCAGGAATGCAGAAAGAGCCGTCGCTGGAAATCTCATCGGAGATTTTTCATTGGGAGTAAAAAGCAAGCAATGACAAGGGGGAATGTTCTCCTGAGTCAGAATGCTGAAACTTGTCCAGTGATAAATTGAGCTGTCACCAGAGCTTGATTATCACATCCAGAGCATGCCTTCCCCCAATCTTTCCCCAAACTCCTTGAGTTTGCAGACAAGAACCATATAATCGGGTTGGCAGAGACCTTTGAGGTCAGCAGGTGCCATTGCTTGCAGTGCCTTTAGAAATCACTGTTAATAAATGCACTAGCTTTGTCCTAACCTAGCTTGTAGGTCTTTTATTGGTGCAGCCCTTAGTTGGGTTAGATGTATTGCACACTCAGCATGTGTGGCTGACTCCCTTGCTGGCTGAGCAGTCAAGGCCTTGTCCATCCTGATCTTCCATGGATCTCTATAACTCACAGAGGTAGAGACAGATCCTAACAATCAGAACCAGATTTATAAGCTGTGCAGAGATGATGCAAATTGTCACAACATTTTATGAGTGTTGTCCAGGAGAACTGCAATCATAAACCATACAACAAGCTTGCAAGTGAAGCAAAATCCATGTGTTCTTCAAAATGGGAGGAGAATTTTGCAACAGTAGACATTAATAAGCTATGAAATACGGGTTGCTGTTTAGGAAGCTAAAGTATCAATGACAAGCTATACAGCCAAGCAGAGCTAGCAGTGTGAATGGTTTTATACAGAGATATATAGATATAGATACACAGACACAGATATAAAAAAGAAAAGGAATCCTTGCAGTGGCATTACATATCTCTGGTTGCAGATGCTAAAACTGTTGTTAAGGATCTAGAAAATCTTAGATGAGTTGAAGCCATATATTTAGGAAGAAGCAGTATAATGTCATCTTACACTCACTGCAAAATAGGAATCGCATGAACCCCAGGCTGCAGTTTGGGAGGCCTATGGGGAGATCATTCCCCTTTCCACTGAACTGGGGCAGGCGAGTAATGGTCTAGACTGTTAAAAGCTGCTTATCAGGACAATGTCCTGTGAGGATGTGGACTTCTTCCCATCTGTCTTTGTAGGTGCCTGATTGCACTGGCCCATGCCAGCTCCAGCTCTGCAGTCAAGCCTGGACCTGGGACTGCCACTGAGACCTGAGCAACAAAAACGTGAACTGCTTCATGCTGCTACAGACATTGCTCACGTTTATTCATCCCATTATAGTGTTTCTATTTGTTCAATTGCAACAGTAACTCTAGGCAAGATGCCAAAAAGCATCTGCTA
This sequence comes from Falco rusticolus, assembly GCF_015220075.1. Taxonomy (NCBI): domain Eukaryota; kingdom Metazoa; phylum Chordata; class Aves; order Falconiformes; family Falconidae; genus Falco; species Falco rusticolus. Next base: position 35,034 of record NC_051205.1, on the reverse strand, counting down.
ATATTACACATATAATTATGACAATGATACAATTGCAAGTTCACCTTCACTTGCTGTTATGAGATGGTGCTAATTTGTCTGATAAAGGGAACTATGATGACATACTCTACATGCAAGCTTATTTTAGGCCTTATTTAAAGCATAAGTTACTGAAGGGATCAACATGTTAATATGTATATGTATTTTCCACTAACAGACTTCCATCCTGATCAGCTGGAGAGAGGAACAACGAGGACATTGGTGCTGTTTGTGTTTGTGGAGTACTGTGTTTTCTTCCTGTGTTGATTACTGTGGCTGGCTGTTTGTGCATGTTTGTGTACACACCTGTTGTCAATACACGCTCAGTCTCACCCCTGGTGCATCTCAGGCACAGAGCCTTGCCTCTATCAGGCTACACGATACAGCAAATCCTAACTCACACTCACGTTCTTCTCAGATGTTCGTGCTGGGCTTGGGGAATACAAGGCACAGTGAAGAGCAAAGGATCAGATGGGTGCATGTCCTCTGAGACCTTAGGAAATGAATGTTTCTCATGGATAAACTTTGCTTGCCCCTGCAGGACTGTCTGTGGGTCAGTTTGCACCTACTCCCTGTGCCCTTAAAGAACTTCTGTAAACTGCCCTGAAAAGGGTTTCAGAGGTGCTGTCCATCTGTGAAAAACCCTACCTTACTGCAATGTTGGACTATGCAGGCATGAAGCACCTTCACCTATGCTGAGCCATTTCTGCATGCCTTCAGCTGCCTGATCCAGCTTGCCCCTGGCTAAGGAGGTATACCTCACACTTTTGGTCCTGAATCTACCAGGACAACCTCTCCAAAGTATTGGCTCCTGAGCCCAAAGCCTTGCTCAGTCTCCTTTCTTTAACACACATCATTTTGAAAAGATCAGATGGGACCTCTCCAACAAAGTTTGGTGACATATCCCTTTATTTGGATTGAAGAAATGGCCCAGTGAGGTCCTTGGTCTGCAGATGTGAAGACAGAAGTTGGTAGCACACTACTATGTGGGCACCCATACAGTGCTCAGGTCAGATGAAAGGTCCAGGAGGTCACAGCTGAACTTGGTTTTTATCCCACCACAATGCTAGCACCTTGAAATGCACTAATAGGCCTTAATGACCCTGACCTGCCTCACCCCACACCATCTGCTCCCGTGCCCACCAGTCCTATTTCAGCTCAGCCAGGGGCACCAAGTCCCTGACTGAGTTACATCAGAGAATGCCGATTTCTTGCTCAGCCCCCAGCTACCTTTCCCCAGGGTGTCCAAGCATTCTGAGGATACCCTAAACAGCTGATGCAGTAGTTGGATCTGATGTTGTCTTAGTGCATGAGCTCCCATGGCCAGGTAGGTTAAGTGGAGGACCAGCACCCCTATACCTCTCCATTGCATGAAGAAACGGTCTTGCTGTAGGAAAACTTTGCAGTGACTGTCTCCACGGATCTTGTGACAACCCTATGTTATTTTGCCAAGCTGTCTTCTGTTTGGCTTGCCCTGAACACTTTTTTTTCCTGCTCTACTATAGGCTCTCAGACCTCCTGCTTTGCTATCAAGGAGAAACGTGGAATAACAGTGGCACCAAGTGGGCATATGTGAGAACGAAGCAACTAAAGCACAGCCTCAGGGGACGGATGTTGGAGAGGGAATTGTGACTAAGTAAGACTCACCATAAAGCTTTTTGTGGTCAGGGCATCCCACAATATGATCTAGTACTGGTGGAAGTCCAGCCCTGAACAGTTGGTTGTGGACCTCCAAAGACTCTTCCTCCAACATGGCTCTGGCATACCAGGAAAGGTAAAGGGGATGTAAAAGAGCAGTTCAACCTCTTCTGACACAGCATCATCTACAGATGATCAATCATCTACAGATTTCCCACTAGCAGCAGAAAGGACAGAGCCCTAGTAAAATGGGGACTGGTAGAGGGAACACCCAGCACCCATGCAGATTCTTGCGGTCTCTTTTCCACCCACGAGTCCTGGCAGGGCAACAGCAGGCAGCTGATGCAAACCAGCCACAACAGATTTTGGACACCTGTGAGCACTCCCTTTCCAGTCTCTTTAGCTTCAGCATGTAAGTACAACACCTTTCTCCTGAAGCTGGTGTCTTCCAAGAGTAATTTCATTTGCTACTTTTAGCTTCCAAGTAGGGGGTCTTTCTCCTCTCCTCCAGCCATTCCTGTTCACTATCAGCAGGGTTGTGCCTATTTCTGCCAGTCAGATAAACGCTCAGGGCTTGTTTCAGCCTCCTGAAGATCTCTGAGCCCACTGCTGTACTGCAGCAATGAGTTTCGCAGGTTAAACCCACATGAAGTGTTTGCAGTGTGTTGCCACTACCACTTAACAACATGTCTCCCTGTTGTTTTCTGCATCAGAAATCTGCTGGCTACTCTCTGAATCCTTTTGGCAGAGGGATGACTGAAGGCAGCTGCTATACTTGCATCCACAGTGCTGCCTAACAGTTTGCTTTCATGGTACTTGGAAATGGAGACATTGCTCACCTGGGACCTGGCCACAGTGCAATTTGGGACTTAAAAGATGCATTCAGCTCATATGGAGGGAGAAGGAATTTTTCATGCTGTCCCTGTTACTGCAACAGCTGCACTCAAAGTGAGCCATCAGGCCTGGGAAGATGCTGAGCTGTGGATGCTCCTCAGGGAAACAGCAGGTTGACACCTCTCCAAGGGAAAGGATGGGATGAGCCACATAGCTTTGCCCTAGGTTTTGGTCCTCTCTGCTCCTCCCCTGCCCTCCCCCTTAAGAGGCATCTTCCATCCTGATGTCTAACCTCCAGTAGCATCATTAAGTAGCCTGCGTTGGTCTGGAAATCATCTAGCCAACACACACCCCCACCCCCCAAAGCAGGTGCTCCTCGCCAGGCTTTTAACTACTATTGACTGGGAGGGTGCCGAGTCTGATGTGGGGAGGCACTGCTGCAGCTGCAGGTGAGTTGACCCAGTTGATAAAGAGCTTCTTCCATCCCACAGATGCTTTCTTTCCACACTCCTGTGAAAGTGCTGGTAGGAATCACCTGTGAGCCTCTTCACAGTAGCATGGTAGGATGGAGCTACCTGGCTGTAGCAAGTAACATGAGCCATTGGGAGACTGAGCCCAGAGGAAGTGAGGTTAGCATCTAAGATGGGAGGAAGTGGGAATGGAAGGGAGAAGACAAGGTATTAGATCAGCTAGGCAGGACTGTGAAAGTCATAGAGTCACAGAACAGTTTTGGTTGGAAGGGATCTTAAAGATCACCTAGTCCTTGCTACGTCGAGTGCCAGAAGTTCCCCTGAGTGACTGGGAACATTAAAGGGAGAAAAGAAAAAGCTAAAGAAATGCTAAAATGCACTTTCTGACTCAGAAGGTCCCTAAAAAACAATTAGACAAATGACACTCTATATTTGCTGGGATTTACAGACTTTTTTCAACAGCTGTTGGCAGCAGCGAGACCCTGTGCACCAATCCTGGCATTTCCACATATTGAAACAAACTGTTTTGAGTTTACCAGTACACACAGTGACCCACCTGTAGGTTCATCCTCTCCACTACCCAGCACCCTCCAGCCTTCATGCCCTCCACAAGCTTTATAAGGGGTTAGTCAGGTTTTACATTTGAATAACTGATAGAAAAGTTAAATCCTGAAAGATTAAAATTAACCACTGTGAAGTGTTGACAGAATAAAGTGTGAAACCAAAAATCTTGTATTTGTAATTACTCTTTGCTTAATTTTCTCCCATTTTTGATGCATTCTGGTGTCTTGATGTAAATGTTGTGCATTTCCACATCAAAAGCCTTACTTGTTACAGGCATGCAGCCTTGCAGGGTGTAATTCAGATCCCCTTCCCATATCTGTGCGCGTGTGCATGTGAGTGGAGAGCTAAAGGAATGGGGCAGAGAACAGGGTTTTTACAGGCAAGGATGAAATGCAGCTGACATCAGCAGGCTGTGAGAGAGAGGGAAAAAACTGGACTTAATCACCTTCAGAAACAAACTTACAATCTGATAAAAATGATTCCCAGTTAGTTAGAGATAATACAGCTAATTTGCATGAGAGGTGTGATAGGGACAGGCTTGTGACTAAGAATCCTATCAAGACTCCAGAAATACTGGCTTCATATAAGCTTTCCTCTTTGCTTTTCAGTGTTCCGGGAATTAGTGAAACTTGAATCCTCTTGATGTTTTGTTGGCCAGCTATTTATTATCTTTTGGATGTGATTGATCTGGATGTGCTGACAAAAAGCTGCTTGTCTTTAGCAGCATCTTTGATGCCATCTTTGTTGTGCTGGGTGGAATATAAAAACATTTCTTCATCATCCTCTGGTATACGTGCATCATGCAAAGCAGAAGTAGCTGCACTTTTCTGGCTAATTTAATTTTTTTTCTTTCTCACTTGTATTGGAAATAGAAGCCTTTTCTGTAACTATCTTGTTCTACCTGGATAGAGATGCGTATATACATTTAATTTCCATGTAGGCCTCTAAATTAAAGGAACTTTTCTGTGAGGAATTAGGAGGAAGAACAGGACTCCCAGCCTCCCACCTGTAGAGGCAGAGGAACTATCTGCAGGCAGATTTGAGAGCTGTAATGCTGAAGAGGGATAGGGGCTATGAAGATGAGACATGGCCACTTGGTCCTTTCTGCTTAGGCAGAGCTCAGCGATGCAGCTGACAGCCATGAACTGGATCTGCAGAGGCAGCTTGGTCCTGCTGTCTGACTAAACCTCCTTAGAGGCTGCCCTTTCCCTATGTGTTAGACACCTCTTAAAAAAAGAGAGAGAAATAACACAAGAACCATAAATTAAAGCAAAAGCTAGCTCAAGGCCATAACAGAGGGTGTTGTTTATGCATTTTGCTTCTTGTTATGCCCCAGCATTTCTTCCACCTGCCTGTTATGCGTCTGCATGGCAAACCCCGTTAGTCACTGGTTTGTGGGAAGCTGTGGAGCAGCTCCGTGGCTTCCACGTCAGCATCGAGCAGCAACTCCCTCGTGTCTCTGGCCACAGCTGCAGCCCCGCCAGAACGAGGGGCTTTCCACGTTGCGTTTTGCTCGTTTTGTCTTTGACACTTTTCCCTTCCAGTGGAGGAAAAAAAAAAAAAAAACACCCCAAACCCCAACAAACAGATTCCTGCGAGGAAACTGCCTTCGAGGGGCTGCCTGCGTGCTGGGACCCCGGCTGGCAGCTGCGGGAGGGGCTGTGTTGTCCCTGCGGGGTGCGACACGGCGGCGGCGGCCTTTCTGCTCTTCCTGCCCTTCCCTTCGTGCCCTCCCCACCGTGCGGAGCCCCGGCCGCCGCCACTCCCATGGAGACTCGGGCAGCCGGGCCGCCCCGGGCGGAAAGGGCAGTCCGCGAGGGGACAAAGGGAGAGCGGGGAGGGGTGGGGAAGCGCCGGAAAAGGGGGAGGGATCCAAGGGGAAGAGGCCTGAGGCGGCCTGAGAGACCCCCAGGACCCCCGGCCCGGTCATAGGGAGCCCTCTGGAGCGAGCAAGGGAAGCGTGGCCGGGGCTGGCTCTGGAGAGACCCGAGTTGGCCGGAGCGGTGTCCGGGCGGGTGTGCAGGGGACACAGGCAGCAAGAAAATACCAGGTTGCTGGAGGGAAAAGAGAGCTGAAAGCAAGAGCTGGGAGCAGCAGAGGTGGCTGCAGTTCCTGCAGAGGTGGCACAGGTGAATCCATCAGGCTGAGTGACAAATGTAAGTGATAGACAGGATTTGGGTTTCCAGAGAAATCCTCGTGAGTGCGGGGTGGGGTTTTGTTTTGTTTGTTTTTTGTTTGTTTGGTTTGTTTGTTTCTGTTCTTTTAAAGAGAAAAGAGACAAAACCTGAAGCACTGTGGTTAGGAAGAGCCAGAGGGTGGAGGGATTTGGCAGAGCTCGGGCAAGCCAGTTGCAGAGCACTGGCTGCTCTGCGGAGCGGAGGTGCCGGGGAGGTGGCACTTCCATGGTGTGCCCCAGGAGTGGCTGGGAGTGATCAGTCGCACGTGGAGAAATCAGACAGTGTGCCCGTGCTGTCCCAACAGAGTCAGGTATCCACGGTAAACTGAGGCACAGTGCCTCCACTGCAATTCATGAAGCACAGGGGTAAGATGGCAATTTGCAGCTAATTAAGTCATTTTAGGGGTAAAATACTATTTTTTTTTTTGTAAGCAAAAATAACATGATGCTTTGTTAGAATTAGGTAGATGAACATTCCTTGGAAGAAATGAGACATTCCAGTCCCTTGACTCTAAAATCTGCCCTGAATATATGTCATGGATGGCTCTGCCCTGCCTGGGGACATCAAACTCCCATCACACCTAAAAGCTTTTTGGGTCTTGTGATGCTAGCAGCTTGCGTAGATTGCTAATACCAGTTTTCTGTGAAGACTAAAGAAAGAGGGACTGGTTTTGCCTTCTGGATGCTTCAGATCATTGTTCTATAGACTCTGGAGCAGAGATTTCTTAGAAACACCATCTTGCGGATGAAATTTGGTTGTCTGTGTGTAATACCTGTGTGCATGGAAGATGGCATGTATTGATGGCTAACAGTGGGAGCGCACCTAACCTGCTTTCTAGCAGACTGTTTCTAAAGGTGTGTTGTCATAATCTCTGCTAGTTTGGATCACCCCACGATGCATCTGTTTTACAGGCTGAGGAAGATTAGGGTCAGAGCGTCCTCCCTGCTTAAGCATGTGCCTGAGAAGTGTGTTATTGATGTTGCCACTAATATCATCATATTAAGTTTTGGAAAGTCCTTGTAGGTTAATGAGGTGGAGGATTTTATTCTTGGTTTTTTTGTGGTAGATGTTTCCAGGCCTGGGGTCTGGAAGGTCCCATCTCCTCTGTTTGGGGGGCTGTGGTACCACCAATTGCACGGTTGGGAGGAAAGATGTTGTTGTTGTCCCATGTGTTGATTGCACGGCTGGGAGGAAAGATGTTGTTGTTGTCCCATGTGTCGTCCGTCCGTCCCTGTCCCTGTGCCCGTCCCCGCCCCCCCCCCCCCCAAGTTTCTGACTTGATCTCCATGTGTTGGATTGACCTTGGCTGGACACCAGGTACCCACCAAGCCACTCTTTCACTCCCCTTAGTAGGACAAGGGAGAAGAAAAGATGTAAAAAACCTTGTCATTCAAGATAAAGGCAGTTTAATAAAGCAATAGCAAATGTGTGCATGGAAGCAAAGGGAAACAACAGGTGTCATTCTCTACTTCCCATCAGCAGGCAATATTCGGTCACTTCCCGGGAAGCAGGACTTCAGTATGCACAGCAGCTGCTCTGGAAGACAAACGTCATAAATACCAAATGCCCTCTCTTCCTTCTCCTTTGTCCCCTCCCAAGACCTTGCCCACCCCAGCCTACTGGTGAGGGGGTGGAATGTTGGAGACAGCCTTGATGCTGTGTGAGGACTGTTCAGCAGTAGCCAAAACACTGACGTGTTCTCACCACCTTTCTAGCTACCAATACAAAGCACAGCACTATGAGGGCTGCTGTGGGGCTCAGGCAGAGCCAATACACTGCATCTGCTGATGTGAGGTAGCATCTCCAATGGCTGTTGAGCTCCGCACCAGCTGTTTGCTGCTTTGCATGTGGCTTCGCTCCTGAGTACAGTGTTGGCTTTGTTCCTAGTGCCCAAGTGAGAGCCAAAATGAGGTGTTCCACAGTTAGACCAAGCCATTAGGGATAGGGTACCAGTCAGATCTCATTGCCATTAGTTGTCCCTGAAGAGCTGGTGGTGTGGATGGCCAAAGGGACTTATGCATGGTCTCTGGCCCCTGCTAAGATGGCAGCAAAGATGACCTTGGCCACCCCAGGTGCTGCTAGGCTGGAGCTCAGCCCTTCTGGGTGTGCCAGATAGAAGATAGTGTTTCCTCTGCAGTGCCCTGAGCTGGGAGCATGGTCTATGTTGCCCACCTGGCTTGGAGTGTCCCTCCCTCCTGCAGCCATTTTGAGGATCCCAGCTGAGGACACATTCTCAACCTCTTGGGTAAATCCACCCTTGCTGGACATCCGTGTTGTTCCAGGTATTCCCTAGCTACTTGCTTCTGACTGCTTGCTCAAGATCCCCATCAGGGATATGCAGCTGTGGGTGGTGACATGACAAGGGAGACCCAGGTAATATTCCTAACTTCCAGCATCTGGTCTTGGCCAGCTTGCTGTGCTCCATCCAAAAAACAGGCCAGAGGGGAACACTGTGGTCAATGACTTCTAAATCAAGTGCTCTGTAGGCAAAAGGTGTTAGATTTGGGGTTTCTACTAGGGCCTTCCTTTTCTATCATTGCCTTGGCATCTTTTAGTCTGTGTTTATGCTCAGCTTTGTCTGTGTGGCATCAGTCTCTCAGTCCTGCAGTGATTTTCACAACACCAATTACAAGTATGGGCCATAAGGTATCTTTGCTTGGGCCCTCATATGGGCTGGTGTCAGTTTTAGTTTTCCACTTTGTAGATGGGATCCAACCTGCTCCTCAGAAGTGTCAGCTCCTCACTCTCCTTTTTGTACCCTGGTGATTATTACTTCAGCCCCCTGACAGGAGCTAGTCATGCCCTCGTGCTTCACCTATTTTATCTGGGATGCAAAAATAACTCTGGTGGGGACTAACTCCCAGCAAAATATAAATCAACCAGTTGTATATATCTTAGTCAGATACTAAGATGACAGTTGAGCTGCTTTTTGAAAGAGCATCCCCTGTAATTCAACTGTAAGCTTGCAGAAAATCAGCCACTTGCTGAGTTGTGCCGTTGCCCAGCAAGCTTAAGCACAGCCACCAATGCCAGCCCATGGCACCGAAGGCAAAAGCTTCCAAAACTGACTCTGTATCTCATGATGACAAGTGCATTTTGCTCCCCCTGATAATGAGTCACTGATGAACATCTTTAGATGAGCCCAGTCACAGTCCTGCAGACAAAGTGAGGCTCACAAAGGCACTGGAGGGTTTGAAGACACGTGTGATGTGATGGTCAAATCAAGGGCAAAGGTACCTGCCTGTGATCTGGGTGCTTCTGATGTGGCTGGCAAAAAAAGAAAAGAGCAATAAAGAAGGCTCTATAAGTTTAGGAAAAAGACAAGAATGCATCTTGCAAATTGTAAGGATTTGGAGAAAACCCTTCCCCATTATGGACACCCAGGTTAAGGGGCTTCATGGCCTGCAAGCACGCAGCTTCTAAAGCTTTATCCTTTGCTTGGTGCGACGGGCTCTCTGGTAACTCTGGCAGGAGGTTTTATTAGGTAATAGGGTAGATGTATCTACTATAAAACCTTTAGCCATGGATACCACAAAACAGACCCAGCTCTGATATGGATTTTCTGCTGCTGTTTACATAGGTGTACAAAGAGATTTTTGAATCTCTTAGCACTGACGATACTGCCCTAGAGCAACTTACTGTGAGGTTTTATCTTACTGCTCAAGTTAATTAACACGTGCTTCATCAGCCATCTTACTGCTTAAGTCTTTGTCTTGCAAAATGCCTTTCCCAGCTGTTTATAAGGTAGTACATTATCTTGATTCACCCTGGTCGACTGCATCCTTGCTCACGGTTCATGTCCAGCAGCAAATTATTTGATGCTGGAAGGTGATCAGGGATGAGCTGGGGGCCAATTTGAACCTTGTTTGGACCCCCTGCAATTTTTTCATTCCCATCACACTTCTATGTGCTGGAGATACTCACATTATAAATGCCGCCCTCACTGTATCTAAAGAGGGATATTGCTTTTGTCTCACAACATGCTGCCCAGCTTACTGAATTTCTTTGTCATCTCTTCCCACAGAAATGTGTGTATTGGCATCCCCCAGCACCCAAAATAACCTACCTGCGTCTATGCGGTTCACTCCAGTCTCTGCTTTCCAAGTATGTCATGTATGGGGATAACGGAGAGACAGTCAGTTCCTTGGGGAAGACTGGCCAAATTATTAAACATACAAAGGCTTCTGGCAGGTGGCCTGAGGACTTGAAAGTTGCACATTGCTTTCTAGCATTCACTGGGGAGCATTTGGTACTGTGTGGCCCGTGGCCATGTCCTTGTGCCAGCACAGGCAAGTGCTGGGATGAGGACAGGGAGAAGGCAAGAGGGCTCTGGTGGCACTACTAGCAGTGCTGCTGATCAGGGCATGCTCTTTGGGGGTGCAGCCTGTGGCACATCCATTTCCCTGCAGTGAGTGGTTTTCCCCATACCTTCGTGGCTGGAAATGTGTCATGTTCACCAGGACCCGCTCAAACTCCTGGACCTTTTCTGTTTCTGGTGTAATTAGGGCTGATTGGAGCAGGCTGTCCTCCAAATGTTGAATGCTGGTTGGCTGGTAAATATTTGGGCATGTGTGCTGCTGGGCTACGTGTTACCCAAAGACATACGAGAGCACAGGGAAAGGCAGGTTGCAGAGCTGCAACAAGGCCGCGGTCCAGCTCCAGTCAGGGGGAATGGGGGTTCTTTTGAAACTCATCTGCCCTCCGACTCCCATAATGCAGGTGCCCATAAAGCCACAGTCATTCTTCTGAGGTTTGCGCAATTTAATACTTCATCTCCAGAGTTTCTACTTGCTGGCAAAACTGTTAGTGACTTCAAAATAGGCACTGCTTTTGAGGTGCAGCTTCCCAAAATTATGTTAAAAGGAGCTGGTGTGACGACACCACCTTCTTTCCATGAGGAATGCACATAGTGCAGCTACAGGCTGTGTGAGATTTTTTTCTTTCTTTCTGTTCTATATTGGTGCTTTATAACTTTGTCTAAGATTTATTACATGTAATTTTTTTAAGCACAAACTTTGTTCACCCTCTAGATAGGTGTTTTCTAGGCTTTGAGTTTTTTCAATGTACTGGTGGGATTACAGCGCTTACACTGGCACTATAGTTGGTTCACAAAGTAATTTATTTCAAGAGTTACTGATTTACTGGGTATCTATTACAGCAGGAGGGGTTTTGTCTGATAGAAGTTAAATGCCTTCTTTCTTTCCCACCACTTCTAGCTGGATTTTACTTGTCAAGACAACTGTAAACCTTACCAAGGCCCCAGAGCATCAGTAAAAGGAAAACCGATTTCTTTGGGTTTGCTTTAGATGTGCTGAGGTTGTAAGTGCTGTGTCTCTTCTCAATAGCGCCATGTGACTTCACAACCCGATTTGTGTAAAAGTTCTTCGCTAGCCAAGGAGGGAGACAAAGATGCTTATCATAGAATTCCCAAGGGAATTTGTTCCTTTATATTTTACCTATGTGCATAGTGGTGCCCCAGGCTAATGCATGGAGGACACAGATACAGCGGAAAGCAGGGATTATATATGTGACAGTACACTTCTATAGAGCAATCACATTTTTTCATGTTAAGGGGTGGGCTAATCGGTTACTGTTGCTTGTATAAGCAGTATGTACTTGTCCCTTGGAGGGTCAGTATGTGCTTGTCCTGTGTAGGTGCTACACACATATGGTCAGTGGCATGATGATCTTCATTGGCCTCAATGGCTGTCCCGCACAGGTAGTTAGTGGCAGGGTTTATTCTGGACTCTGGTCCATTGCAGTTCTGGCCGTGGTTATATGCCTGGTTCCTTTGAAAGGTGAATTATCTATTGTTTTATTTTTGGTACGGAGTGTTCTCAGCTGTAAGAGCTGGCTTAGGTTGGGTCTTCAGGTCACACTGACCCCGAGGTACAAGCTTGTAGTTTCAGGGAGTGTTCATTCTTCTGAGCAAGTTGTATTGCAGTTAGCATGTCTCCTTTCATGTTTGTACCTAATTAAGAGCATGTCTGGGAGTAAAAAATACTCTTAAAATTCCTGCAGTTTAGAAATGCAAAATGTGTTTGTTCACAGCAAGGAATTGTGTCACTGGGTTCATAGCCACTGATCTATCGGATGTAAAAGGATATTTCCTGTTGGTTTGATTTCATTTTAATTTTTTTCCAATGGAAGATGCACATAGAGAAACATAAACCCCATGATTGACAGCTTGCTTAAAATAAACCCACGATAGCTGCTTTTTCTTTTATTCCTCTGCTCAAACCACAGGTTTCTGCATTTTTTGTCATGACAGAGCTTTCTTCCTTATTGTCAGCGTTCAGTGTTGTAAGCTAAATCTTCTTTTATCTTTATCTCTCTTGGCTTCTGCAGTGAGGATGCTGTGATGGTGCTAAGGGAGTTGCAGCAATTGACTCTACTCCAGGATTTAGCTCTGCCCTCAGTCGAGCTAGAGATGCTGCAGAGAGGTTGCCAGAGATGCAGATACAAGCCTGCATCCAGGTTTTTGCTGCATCCCTGCTGCTGAGAGAGATACAGATCATACCCAGAATTATTGCCAATCACTGTGGAAGAAGGGGATGCCTAGAGATGGTGATTTGTAAGGGAGTTTGAGCTGGGCAGCAGATTTTCATGCTGCCTCAGCACCATGCCATGAAAATAAGGTGTTGAGACCCCTCCAGTGATGCAGGAGGTGGGGGATTTTTCAGTTCTGGTGCCGATGTTGTGCTTATGGTGAGGTCTCTGTGGCGCAATGGACGAGCGCGCTGGACTTCTAATCCAGAGGTTCCGGGTTCGAGTCCCGGCAGAGATGATCTCCAGCCAGTTGTCTCTTTTCTTTTAATGCATATTCCTTTATAGGTCCCAGTCTGTTCACCCCTGAGGGCTTCAAATGGGATGATAATGACTTTTCACGACACCCTCTCTACAGCTGATGCATGTAACAGTTGTGTGTTCCCCTTCTATGGCATTTCTCTTTCATCTTATTCCCCTTTCCTCGTATCTTTTGGTATCTCCTGAATATCTAGGTGTTTTAACCCCACTTGTTCCCCCAATACTGCTCATGGGTCCCATCTTTGACACCTTCTTAAAAGAAATACTGTGCTTTTCAGTAGAAATCAGGTGGTTAGGCAGTAGTTTAGAGCCTTCTGTTGATATTTCCTGTGATAAATGTGGTCATCGTTTTTCAAATGTGTGCCAAAAAAATGTTGGTCTACATTCTGAACTTCTACCTTACAGAAATTCTTTGAAAATGCTCTTATTTTTCATGTTTTTACTTAGAAGGTTCATGCTTGGTGGTAACCACCTCCACATTGCCATGGGGTTTTATCTTCCTAAGTAGCAAACTGACTCTTCTTTTTCTTTCACAGATGTTCTAAGTTATTAGTATGTAACGTCCTGTGATGTCATTGTTATCGGGAGTGAGGAAGAGAAGAAGGTTGCTACAGGTGAGTGCAGCAGTGCTTGGTAGGTGAATGGGTTTCAGTGGGGGCTACTGGAGGGCTTTTCCAGGCTGCTGCGGCTGCTAGTCATGGTGGAGAAGTGCTGAAAGCTGGAGGAAGGGTGCTCGACCTGGATGTATCATATACTCTTCAGAGAGAAATTTCTGTGTGGCGTGTTGGAGATATTTGATGTACACTCAGCTCTGGAGAGCCAGGCATGCTGCTTGGACTAGTGAAGCTTATGAATAAACATAGAAGATGTCCTTGGATCTGCCAGGTCCAACTCACATCTGGGTCATTGTAGGAACTGCTGATTTGTCTCCTCGGAGCTTCCGGTGTTGCTCTGCTTTAGAGAAGTGGAGAACACTAGAGAGCTCACCAGAAGGGGACTTCTCCTTTCCTCAGCTGATACCTCAGTAACCTGGGTACCATTTGCCATTGGTAGTGGTGGTGGGGAAAGGTCCTTCTGAAGACGTGTTCATAGAATGCCTTTGAGACATCTGCATTAGGATGAGAAAAAATAATGTACTAGGAACGCTTTCTTCCCTTCCTGGTCTATGGTTAGGTAACTCTCTCCCACATATAGGGTATGTCAAGGGTGGCAACCTAAAACAGGGCTGACCTAGGTAGCAGCATCTGCCTGGTTGCCTCTTTCAGATCCAAGATAAAGGGAAGCTTGGCTCTATTACTGGGCCACTTCTTCGCAGCTGCATGACCTTCATTGGCCATTGGCTGTTCTCCTGGCCCTTGTCTATTGAGAAGCAGCTTTCTTTGGGTTTTGAGGTGCAGTGCAAAATATAAGTTGACCAAGTTAATGCACCTTTCTTCCTTGGTGTCTCCTCATTAGATTCTGCCCTCAGGTGTCATGTTTGTCAGTGACTGCCTGTGCTCACACATATCTCCACAGGGACCCAGATCTCCATCCCTTTGTCTGTGCTTCCAGCCGCTTGTATACCTCCCTGGAGAGGTTACCTTCAGTGCTCAAGCCTTATTCCACAATTAGGGCATGTCATGATTTCAATTCGGCAGAAAAATGTTCTCATTTGGGTAACCCAACGCTCTCCTCCTGAACCTTTCAGGCTATGAGCATGCTGCATTATATCATTGCATGCTTGCCAGCACCAGATACACTCCCATTGACCGGACTTCTCTGGTGGAAAAACAGTCCATCTCTATCACAGTAGCTGGCAAGCTTGGCTTGTTTCTTTTTCTTCTTTTTGTGTCTGTGCAAATGCTAGGGCTCAGCCTGTTTGGAAGACTAGACACTGGTGGTGTTTGAAGTTCTGCAGCCTAGTTCCATCAGTTCATCGTGACATGGTGTCATGCCCATGACATCCGGGGAGTGTCCTGAAAGGGCAGGAGGAGGTTGTTCTGAGAAAGAGAAAATATGTGGACAGTGAGCATGGGTGTCACACACACAAAGTAAAACTTGGTAGGAATAAGGGGAGAAAGGATAGGTTCTGCAGAGATCTCTTGTAGCCTTCAACAAACGGAGAATGAAATAATGTGCATTTTCTTTTTAGGACAGAGGCAGCTACATGACTGCGATCCTGGTCTAGCTGCTGTAACACCACAAAGGGTCGGGATTCGTCTTCCACCATATGAGTATATCTGGAAGGTGCCAGGGCCTCCATCAGGCTTCGTGAAAGCCTGGCCAAGTCCCCAGGGTTATGTGGACAGCGCCAGGGTGCCTGGCGGGGTTCAGGAGAGCCCAGCTAAAGCCCCAGGGTTTCTGGAGGGTGCCACGAAAGAAAAAAATCTCTCATTTTTATATATATTGAAAATTAAAATTAATTTATATAAAGAAAAGGATTTTGAAATAAGACTGTTTATCTACTATATTATCTAAAGCACTTATGAGTCTTTTATGAGGGAATTAAAAATAGAAGAAAGTCTGAATAGAGCTATCTACACTTACTATGTGTTACACAGGTAAGTCTAAGTAGATATTATATATAAACGTAAATAGATACCCAAGTCTAAGCAGGTATTTACACTTGTAACTACACATAGAGCTAGGCCTAAACATATCTAGTCTGAATAACTATTCTACACAGTATGTGTTAATCTATAATTGCAAGTGTAAACAGAGGTAAGTCTAAATAGATACATGGGAGACCATGTGGGATCAGAACGGCCCTGCCCCTAGTGACAAGCCCAACCTCTAGAGACCTGGGATGTAGCAGGGTGTTATGGGGCATTAAAGGATATAGGGGGGTGGTTACAGGGGATTATGGGATCTAGGGGGTTGTTATGGGGCATTACAGAATATAGGAGGATATTACAGGGCATTCTGGGATATAGGGGGATGTTAGTGGAAATGATGTCATATAGGAGGTTATTATGGCCCCCTATATCCCAGAATGCCCTGTAACACCCCTCTATGTCCCAACATCCCCCCTAACACCCCCCCTTAAATCCCATAATCCCCTATAACAGCCCCCCTATATCCCTTAATGCCCCATAACACCCCCCCTCTATCTTGTAGTGCCCTGTAACACCCCTGGTTATCCCATAATCCCCTATAATGGCCTCCTATACCCCATAATCCATGACCGATAACACACTTTGTCAGAATTCTGCATTTTTCTGAAATGTCCACAGGTGCAAGAATTACAAAGAATTAGAACATTGGGATTCAGAGGCAGACAAAGAGGTGGAAAAAGTAAAAGTTTAAAACTAGGGAGCAGAAGCCAGCCAGTGATGGACAAAGGCAAATCTGCAATGTGCTCGAGGACAGAAAGGGAGGAATTTCAAAAAGAGAGGGACCAGGGGCTGTACAGAAAGAGGCAAAGAAGGGGGTGATAGCAATGGGCCACAGGGCAGTGAGGAAAGAATGAAAAAGTAGGGGCAGGAAGCCAGACAGTGATGGAGAAAGGGTGGGAAAAAGACCCTGCTCCCTTGCCCCACCTTCCATCCCTGCCACGTACTCTGTATCGCTTCATTCTGCTAACATCTCACTTTCCTGTCACAGGGAATGGCTGTGAACTCAAGGGGTTAAATTGTGCAACAGCTCATAATGGCTTACTTGTACAAGGAAAAACCTCGTATGAGCTTTCCCTAAGCCACATATTGACACCACTTGCTTTTTCCTACTCGAAAAGTACAGTCCTGCAAGGTCTCTTCTATTTAAAAAAAAAAAAAATTAATGTTTCCAAATGCAAACAGAGCAAATGCACCCCTATTTCCCACAGCAAAACAGGATGCATCTCTGGGGAGGGCACAAGACAGGAATCCTGTGATGCTGCAGCTGTTCCACTGCAGAAAAAGAAGGTTCAGAGGCTGCTCCAGCTTCTGAGCTTCCACAACAGCAGCTTTGGGCTCCCTGACCACAGCTGCCAAGGAGTAAGAGAGCTCTCAGAGAAGGTCTGGCAGCTCCTGGCTGGTGTTTGCACAGCACACAATACAGTCCCGCCTGCATTTCCGTCCTTGTGCCAGCTGGGTCTGCAGAAGGGACACCTGAAAGAGGAAAGACCAAGCTCAGACAAGCCAATGCTGTTGGAACTGTCTGCAGCTCCACAGTACTGGCTAATACAACAGCCCAACATTCTTGTGGAAGCTGAGTAAGCTCGGTTTTGCTTAACTAACAACTACAAAGTCATTCTCCTGAAAGCAAGCGGTGGAGTCATAGTGTACTACATAGTGTGTGGGTTAGTGTCCCATAACCCAGGGGAAAAGCATGTCTGACATCCTGCTCTTGTGTCTGAGCCCCAGCAACTAGCAAACTAGTTGTCCAATATAAAAGCTGAAGGGAAAATCTTGCGTTTCCCCTGTTCCAGCCCTATAGTCCTGCTACTTCCTTTTCTATTTGGTGAGCACAAGGACCGTTGAGCTGACTGGACTGACCAAATAGTGAGTCTCCCCTTCAAAAAGACTGTTACTATAGTCATAGAGCAAACACCCTAAAAATCATTCTTCTTGTTCCCTTGTACGGGGAAACAGTTAAAGAGCCATATAGATCTGTGCTAGAAAACCTAGGACATCTACTTACAGGTAGTACAGTAAAACTCTTAGTGATTCAAAACCATCCTTCCAAAACACAAGCTGAGGAAAAACTTGTGCTGTTTTTGACTCTCTTACTGTACTTACGTACTTTCAGCAGCACGTTGCTGGAGATAGAATAGAAGAGTTAATGTCTTCTGGAAGAATACAGTGCCCAAAAGAGACACAAACCCAGCATCACTAAACTTGCACCCGAATCCAGAATGTTAACTGTGTCCTCAGCAGGGTCAAAACAGTTTTGCAAATGCATGAAATTTATAACTATTACATATATTGTTGTGATGACTTCATGAAAATAAAAGGCATACCCACTGACTAATGTTCACTCTGATTGAATACTTATTTCCATTGAATTTTAAACTCGTTGGGGGGAAAAACTTGGGAAAACAACTTTTTTCTTGAAAGCATCCCTTTAGCAAGCATTGTGACCGCTCCTTGAATGGTTTTCAGTTCATCACTTCCCCTAAAGAATTCCTCAGTTAAGCTCATTTTATTATGCATGTGTGAAATAATTTTTTTTCTAGCCTGAAGTTTTCTTTTAACTTAAACGTAGATAGCTTAAATTGATATCACCTAGGCTCTCTTATCTTTATGCTACTCTTTTCCAATAGCCATGATGTTTTGTTCACCTCTCAGATGGGCGAAGTGTGTGGTTGTAGAATGGCAGTGCTTTTTTGTCTGTGGGGCACAAAAAAAAGGGTGTACTAGAACCCCACTGTTACAGATCTGAACGTTAAAGCTTGATCTGTTCAGGCATTCCTGCTTGGCTGCAATTAATCCTGGCCACAGAAAGGAAATTCTGAAGTCCATGCGTAGGTGATATTCAGGTCAGTTGAGTAGCTTAGTAGCAGGCTACTTCTAGATCTAACAAGAAAAAAAGTTAACAGAATAGTGATTTGAAAAAAAAAAAAAAAAAAAGTGTGTGTGTGTGAAACACCAGAATACAGTAATATTATCCAGAAATCCTGTTTCCTGTTTTTTTTGCATCTCACCTACATTCTCATTGTTTCTTCACTCCTTTCCTGTTTACGTAGGTGAAATGGATCAGCACTTCATCTGATAAGTTGTTTCTCTTCCCTTCCTCCTGAAGGGGAGGCAACTCCCTGAAACTCTTGGACTTTTTCATTTTGGCGATACCTTGATGGAGCAGATAGAGATAAGGAGCATTAGATGTGGGAGCTGGAGCAGTATCAGAAGACCGAAGCCTATTAAGTCTTTAGCAGGAGAGCACAGGACAGACAAAAAGGCAAATGACACAGACAAGGTATTGAATGGGACAAATATATGGGCCTAGAACAACAGAGGATTCCCAGCTGGTTGTGCAGACTGACACTCGTTTACAGCCTTTGATTTAAAGGCTTGTTAAAACGTGAATGCTCATCTTGGGGAGCTCATCTTTGGGCATGAAACAGAACATTTTGCTTCCTGCAGATCCAGGTTTCAAAAATGTTACATATAGCAATATACACTAGAAACCATAATTTTCATCAGCAGTGACCAAACCATTGTTAATTTTTCTCCATTGTTCTGTTATTGCTTGTTAAAGAAAATGTGTTTTGAATTAAGAAATGCGAAGTGCTGAAGCAGCTAAGTGGCAGAACCAGGCCTCGTCCCTAGCGTAGCTCTAATCCAAGCCTGGTTTAAAACCAAGTCCAGTTAATTGGTGGGAGAACAGAGAAGCAACAGACAACAGATGATCAATTTGTGCACACAGGTGCTCTCAGAAGCACAGGTGTTTCTAGAAAAATTGGTATACGTGAATAGGAATTGCTTGTTCAAAGACTAAGCGTGCTTGAAGGAGTGTGTGAGTTAAAGCAGGCAGAAAGAAGATCAAGATCTGAAGCAGAGCCTGGAACCGAACAGATCAATCACCTAGGACAGAGTCATGCAATGGATTTGCAGAACTGACAGGACCAAGGAAACTCCTAAAACCTTCAGACATTGACTATGATCTACTAAGCATATATAAGCTGTGCTGCATCCCTTGGTTCTCTGCCAGTCACTGGGATGGTGGCCCAGCTCTGAGTTGTGACTCAGACAAGCCCAGTGGTACCCACGTCTATGTGAATTTCTCCTTTAACACCACCAGTCACTGGGGCTTATCCGCAAGACCCCACCATACACCCCCCGCCCCTGCACCTTGTGCCATGGGTTCCCCGTGCTGCTGTCTCTCCCTAGGTAATGGGGTGGGGGCATGGACAGAAAGAACCACCCGACTGTTAAAGCTGTCAGACGCAAAGGATTTAACCGTTCGAGCCACGTGGGTGCTTTTTGGTACGGAGGTAGCGGGTAATAGTGGCTGGGCTGCGAGCGGGCCAAGGGCAGAGCGAAGGGAACCCTGCAGCCGCAGCGAGCAGCTCGCGTGGTCGGGCGGCGACAACTGGGCCGAGATCCCGGCCCGCGCTCAGCACAGGGTCGGCGGAGCGCTGCTGCCACCTGGCGACCAAAAGCGGACACTGCAGCCCCGGTGCCGCGCATGCGCGGTGGCGCCTCCCCCTCGCTGCTGCCGGCCGTTGGCCGCTGCCGTCCCCCGAGCACGTTGCCAGCGCGCGCTCGGCACGGGAGCATGGAGCTGCAGCGCCGCCGCAGCCCCGGGACAAACGCGGCCTCCGCCTCTCCACAGTTTCAATTCCCCCTCGCTCGGCAACGCCACGGTTCTGCCTTTGCGCGGCTCGAACCTGCGCACCCCGGCGCCGGGCCGCTTCTGCGCATGCGCGGGTCCAGCCCCCTACGCACCGGCGTCAGGCCGGCTCTGCGCGCGCGCTGCCCTAGGGTTGCCAGTCACGCCACTCCGCATGCGCCATGAACGGCCTCACAGCGTGCCGGCCGAGCGGCACTTGGGGGTACCGGCGGGTGAAAATATGGACAGAAGCCAGCAACCTGTGCTCGCAGGGTTGAAAGCTGACCATATCCTGGGCTGCATCCAACGAAGCCTGACCAGCAGGTCGAGGGAAGCGATTCTGCCCCTCTGCTCTCGTGAGACCAGCTTGGAGCGCTGCATCCGGCTCCAGAGTCCTTGGCAGAGCAGGTCCAGAGGAGAGCCACAAAAGTGATCAGACGGCTGGAGCACCTCTCCTAAGAGAGGCTGAGAGAATTGGGGTTGTTCAGCCTGGAGAAGAGACACTGGGGAGACCTTATTGTGGCCTTTCAGTACTTAAAGGGGGCTTATAAGAAAGATGGGGACAAACATTTTAGTGGGGCCTGTAGCAATAGGACAAGGCTTAGTGGTTTTAAACTGAAAGAGGGTAGATTCAGACTAGATAGTGAGAAGAAATTTTTTATGATGAGGGTGGTGAAACACCAAGAGAGGTTGCCCAGAGAGGTGGCAGATGCCCCGTGCCTGGGAACATTCAAGGTCAGGTTGGACAGGGCTGTAAGCAACCTGATCTAGTTGAAGATGTCCCTGCTTCCTGCAGGGGGGCTGGACTAGGGCACCTTTAAAGGTCCCTTCCAACACAAACCATTCTACGATTCTGTAAACTACCACTGTCATTCCAGCCACTGTGTATTTATATATACTTGAGGAAGTCGAAGTCCTTCACAACTGAAATTTTACTGTGAAAGTTCTGAATTGCCTTGAAATTCTCAAGAGCTTTTCTCCAAAATATCCCTTCCAGAGATACTGATATTCAGGTCCTGGACTGAACACCATACCTGAGGTTGTTTTACAGCAGGGCAGCAAGGTTTTGTAGAACAAGTGAGGCTGAGAGACTGCCCAGACACATTCTCCTCCATGTTCTCCCACATGCATGTGGCAGCACCTTCAGAAAACTCTTCTATTTGTTCCTGATAGTTCTAAACATCTCTAATAAAATTTCACCAATGTTCTCCCTCCTGAAGCAGTGCTGCTGTTACCACAGATAGCAATGCAAAGATGTTCAAAGGAAATGGTCTGAAACACTTGGAAGCTAAAGGTCACAATAAGCAGGAAAAGAAAATACTTTACCATGTACATGGGACTGTTGGAAACTTTTTGCCAGTGCAAAGTGGGAATTTCCAGCTACCTGCAGGAGACAGTAATCTTTCATTAAAAGGCTTGAATCTACATAAATAAAGCAGTCATACCAGCAGTTGGATTTTCAAATCTTTGTTTGAATAAGATAGACAATAAGCAGCTCATTGTCATGGGTGATAATACCAGCAAATACTGTCCTAAGAGAGATATGAATTTCCCCTCTTCCTCACAGGCAGTCACGTGGAAAGCCATCATCACATACCGATGCTGACAATAACTGTTCTATGCAGAGTATTTCAGTGGACATAAAAATGGGAAGAAGGTGGAATTAAGACTACTGGGAAGGAACTAACTGCTGCTGTAGGAAGTACAAAAAGGTATCACAGAAACGGAGTGGAGACAGTAACTGAGAGGGTCAGCCGGCAGGGTAAAAAAACACTTAATGCAATAAACAATAGTGGTCCTATGTATGAAAACAAGCTGTGTTCAAAAATAAAGCACTAAACTTACCACAAACACACACACCCCCAAAAAACCCCCACCAAAACCTCCAAAATCCCCCAAAAGACAAAGGTAATTAGTATTTTAACCTTGAATATGAAAAGGATATAGATATTAGATGTCAGTCCTCCCTGACACTTGCTAGCAATCATACACACCCTCCCCTGGAAGATTTCAATGCATCAAGTTCACACGCTACATTACACCTTTGAATGTCCGTGCAAACCTATTGCATATGTTAACTGCGGACCTGATGAGAATGGAGATGCGCAAAAGTCCAAGTGCCTAACAATGGCCCCCAGAAATTTCCTAGTGACACCCACCCTTGGACCCTTGCTACCCAGAGCACTCCCCTTTGAATCTTTCACTGGGGTGGTGGCCCAGCTCCGAGTCGTGGCTAAAGCAAGCCCAGTGGTAACCATGTCTGCGTGCATTTTTCCTTTACCAGTCAATATTGCTATAGTTGCCATTTAAATAACCGACTGAACATCAATTGTTACTAACTGATAATCATAGAGTTTCATGAAGATGGGTGTATACTTCCAATCTAACTTGCCACATGTGTGGTGGAAATCAAACTAGCCATATACTTTTTCCAGACAGCAGAAGAAATTGCTTGCTGCATGCAATACAATTTGATTGCTTTCAAAATGCCTCTCCTGGATGAGACTGTTTTCTCCCTGCAAGTTTCTCTTCCTCTCCCTTGATAATATAAGGAGCGAGAGCAACCGGTTCAGACCGAGTAATCCCAGTGGAGGCTGTCAACACAAGTAAGGCAGGAGGCCTACATGTGGTAACAGAGAATTGGGTACAGAAAAGCGGGGTTTGACCCCATACATTACATTCATCATGCCACAGCCTCTGAATACAGAAAGGCTGCTAAGTGACACCAACAGTAAGAACACTATCACCACACTTCTGTAACAACAGGAGAAGCTCTTGTACCTGCCCACTGTTCAGCTCTTGGCTTAGTTTAACCTTTCAGCTTTTAAGAACAGAAAAGTTAAATCTGAGTTACAACAAATCAGCAAATTTAGTTCATGCCAATACACAGAACTACACTATCTCCCAGAACAGATAATAAGGACCTCACGTTTTAGAAACTCAAAGTCGGGACAGTATTACCGTTACATTGCAACACTACCAGAATCGTTCCTGGTTTGTATTGAAGTACAACAGTAAGTCATAACATGTAAAAAGATGCAGAGGAGAGGTTTATGTAGCCAAGGACCACTTAACTCCAACTTGTAATTGATAAATCAACTGAAATCTATTAAACGGTTATGCATCAACACACACAAAGCAAACTTAGCAAGACACAAGTTTAGGCTTAAGGGTCAAGTCAGCGGAGCCTTCCCTGGAGCGAGGCTCCTTCCTCTAACCAGCTCAACCCATTGTCAGCCTCCTAGGATTTAAAGATGCAACCAAAGTCAAGTTTTGCCAGAGCAGCTGCTTGATTTCTAGTAGGAAAAGCCTGTTCACTCAGCAGCTTTGCTCCTGAAATGCATCAATTGAGTCCTTGTCCCAATTTCAGAGGGACTAGGCAAAGACTTGCCTCACAAAAGTACAGAGTATAATATATATATACACACACACAGGAGCTTGTCTGATCTGCCAGTGTAGTAGATTTGTGTCCTATAAACTCTTCAAGAGTTTGTGGTGTTTAAAACACTGTGAATCCAGCTGTCCCTTGCTCCCACAAATCTCATAGCAGGCATACGGTGATGGAAAGGCTATGAGAGCATCCATCCAAGAATGGCAGAATAGCATCTTACCATGTCTCTCAGCTTCTGAAGTCACACGATTGGCAGCTTTATCCAAGCATTGTTTAAACGGCTTGTGCTTTACGTCCTGCTGCTGCTCTCCTCTTACATCCATGGCACTGACGCTCAAATCTGAAAGCAGTGAGCAAGCAAAGCGGTTTATCAACACACATTTGTTATGGGCTGCAGCAAGCTGAGGAAGTGAAAAGACAAGAATCTTTCGGACAGCAGGGTGAGCACGTGCCAAACTGGGAGAGCGTGTACAGCTAGGGTCAAGTGACCGACAGAGAATAAAATGCACAGTGCAGCACGCTAAATGGCCCTCCCAGGTATGGGGTTTGGTTTGGTGTTCAAGAATGACCGTTTCCAACTTCCAAGAAAGCATTACCCTGAAAGGTAGACGCGCTTAAGGTAAAAAGCCGAAAGCAAACCCCTCAAAGCCCAGAACCATTTACAGGAACACAGGAGTTAAGCCTAAAATTGGTTGAAAGCTGCCTCCTACCTCTTCCCCCACCACCTTTCCCCCTTCAACATCAGCACATTTCCTTATGATCCCTTTTCACAAAAAGATGGAGGCCTGTGGTATCAGCTTGGTACCGAAGCACCACGATGCACTTGCTGGCTACATGCTCTCTTAGAAGGCTGACAGCTTCTCCGCACACAGCAGCTGAGGCTTCCAGTCTCTCTGGCCTTCCCACGCCCTGTGAAACATGAGGAAGGCAAAGACCGATAACATCTTGGGGGGGTCAGGAGGAAGTCAAGATGCACTACATTCAGAGCCCAACGCATTACCCAAAGGAATTACTACAACAGAACAAGAGGCAGGAATGATTGGTAGACAGGCAGATAACATGCATGGCAGCAATACCCAGTCAGACTTGCAGGACTTCCAGTCACTTCATCCCGCAACTTTGTTTTGAATTTAGTTAAAAGGTAATCAGATTCTTAATGCTCATTCTGCTTTTATAAATTCTGGAGAAAGGCTAACACGTGGCATTGGCATTACAGTCCAATTATTGCCCAAGCAGCAGCGCAGCACTCAGAAGCAGCAGGCACACGGAGCCTTGTGGGCCCTTGGCAAGTACTAAAAGTTATCCCTCCGTAGTCAGCAGTCCGACTTACAAGCGCAAGGCACACGTGGAAAAGTAACATCTAGACTGACCTTCAGTTTAGACCCCTTGATTTGTCAACGTACATTGTCATTCTGGATGAACCTAGGTACAAAGAAAAAACAAGAGCCCCATTTCACTGGGAAGCAAATCCAGAGGCCTCTTCCCCTCGGCTGCTCCGGCCCAGGAGCTGACTGTCACGACACAGGATCAGCGAGACACCTGAGCTGCTGCCTCCCACCCCTCCCCAGTAGTTAAACGCTTGCCCTTTGCAATACTTTTTAGAGAAATCAGCAGTCAGGGGCGAGGGGTAGGGATCCCGCCGCCGGCTTGCTTTTCCTTCCCTTGCCCGCTCGCAGGGGCTGAAGAGGCTCCTGAGCCGCCCCCCGCCACGGCGTTACCGCCGGCCCCAAGGCAGCCCCTGCGGCCCCAGCCCGCTGCCACGGCCCCGGCCAGCGGCTGGGGGAAAAACAAAGCCCCGCGCAGAGCTGCAGCGGCTGCTCGGGCAGCCCGGAGGCGGCGGGGGGGCGGCAGGGCGCCGCGGGCCGACCCCCCTCCCGGGCCCCGCCGCCGCTCCTCGCCTCCTCGCTGAGGTAGCGGCGCAGCTCCGAGAAAAAAAAAAAGGCAGCACCGTGAGGAGCCCGCTGAGCACCGTCACTGCCGGGGAGACGAGAACCGCCGGCAGCCCCGCGGGTCCCGGGCCGGGCCGCCCGCCTCAGCCCACCCGCCGCCGGCACCAGGCGCTCCCTGCCGCGGCCGAGCGCCCGCCAGCCACGTCCCCCCCGGCCGGCCGCTGCCCGACGGGGAGGCCCGGGCCCGCCCGCCGGCCCCCGGCCGCCCGCAGCCCGCCCGCTCACCCAGCGCCGCCGCACGTCCCGGCCCGAACGGCTTCCGGGCTCCCGGCGCGCCGCGCGGGCCGGCGATGAACCCGCCTCCCGGGGCCGCGTGCGCAGCCGGAAGCCCCGCCCCGAGGCGTCAAGCCGATCCTGCGAATTGGGATGGGGCGCTGGCCCTCCGTTTGGCTGGAGCGCTGCTGTCATCTAGCGAAAAAAAACCCGGGTACTGCAGCCAATCTAACAGACTGCACAGTTTATTATAGGAATGGCATAAAAAATAACAAATGCTGAGGAAGAAAAACAGCTGAGCAGATTTTTCTGAATTATGGTGACTGAATTGGATGAAAGGAGGAAGCAACAATGCCATTTAGCAGACCCTCGGTATCACCAAGTACTCTTACAGAATGAGGCCTTCCCACTTGGCTAGCACTAGCTAGGATAAATACTGGTAACAATTGGTTGCTGTTTCTGTCTCCTAAAGTCTGCTCTGAGGACTAAGCGATACATTCCTCCTCTGTGAATATCATTAACGGTATCTGGCTTCGCTTTCCTTTGGTTGTTCCTGTGTTTTTTTAAAAATTGTATTTGCGTATGTGAAGTGGGAAAGATATGATGCTTACTTTTTAGATTAATTGCCATGGCTGAAGTTGAAAAGTCCAGAAAAATGTAAGCTGGCTGAAGAAATGGATTGACCTCAAAGCTGTGTCTATCTCCAAACAAGAGAAATCCTGTTTCTCCTGATAAGCAAGGATCATTGTTAAATAGCCATCACATTACCACATCACCAACATATAATGCCTAATGTTATGTGTTTGTATATGTAACAAAATCATACGTGCATTTATTTCTTGTTTGACAATGCTGTCTGTGGAGGGGTTCTCTGTGCTGTAGTTCAGAGACCTGTAACTTAGGCTTAATTTAGACCTGAATACACCACTTAGAAATGAATCCAGTTTTGATGCAAAAGCAAAGGGGACAGATGTTCTACTTCTTCTAGAAGTTGTTTCAGTGGCTAACTGCCTTCACTTAGATCTCAGTTTCACTTTTTTAAAAAATGTGAATGGTTTTAGTGTTCAACAATAGGTTCTTCACATATGTCTTTTGCATAAATGTCAGTTCCTGTTAAAATCAATTTATAAAATACTACACCATCTAACTTAAGATGATCTCTTACCTTTCATACAAACTTGAAAGATGCAGATTTGAAACTCTTGCATTGTACAACCTGTTTTCCCAAGCTCAACTTTTATGCCTCTTCTCTGTGTTACATACCGTTTTCCAAGAACTTAAGATTCTGAGAACTGAACTAAGCATAATATTCCAGCATCTGTCTCATTAATGACATGAAATAATGTCTCAATTCCTGTTCATTACTATACCATACATAGATTAAAGGATGAAGTTACTCCCTTTCTTTATGACATCACACCAATCTCCCCACCATTACACCTAAAGCCTCTTCAGTCATTGCTTTCCACAGATACAGTTCCCACATACGAGACAATGGGCTCCACTTCATCATCCTGATCGGGTTTTGGAGTACTGCAGTAACGCATGTTTTATTTGAATAGGCTTTACCTGACTGCTCAACTCAACATTTATCACTGTCAAACATCTCACAACTTGCAGGTTTGTAGCTGTTGCATTCGCTTCCATATAATCAGGAGAACTACCGAATAATGTGTGACATCGAATTTACGTAATTTCCTTATAAACACTGAAGTTTCATGAACCATTTTGTAGACGTGCTAGCTGATACTCCAATAAACTCTCATTACTTAGTGTTACAAAGCACTAGTCTTTCAATGAGAATAATTTAGGTACTGCGTAGACAATACCTTGGAGGTGGGGCATATACATGACGCTTTGCTATCCTTACCAATTACCATTTTTCTGAGAGTACTAAATTTCTCTGGGAGGAACGTATTTTCTATAAGAGAATTTTCATTCCTATTAGCTACATTCCCAGACTTAGTTTTCAGTTTCAGACCGAACTAATCAGAACTAATTTTTTTAAAAAAAAGATAAAAATGTGGAGTCATCTTTAAGAACTCTACCTAGAAGTACACAGCTTTCATTATTTCTTTGAGTAACTTCTGCAAATCTCCATTGCCCAGAGTTCAACAGGCAGTAGCCCTTCCTATAGATGGCGAAAGGTGGGGATTGCAGATGCAGCATTGCCTTAGCAAACGAAGGCATCCAAATAAAACAACAAAACTGATTTATCAAGTTATAAATAAAAACCGTAGTCCTTAACATAAGACATCAGTAGATCTGCATAGCAAACTTTGCTTTCTACAAGGAGTATGGTCTAAGCACTTCCTGAAACAGGAACAGCAGCGGCATATTTACTTAAGACTTACCAAGGAAACTAACACACTTGGAACAGGTATGGACAAACAGCTGCTGTTCTTTACTGTTCTCCTGGTAAGAAGCGGTATGAATGATTTTCTATAGTCTTACACTTAGCCAACCAAAATTCTCCTTAATAACCTTGCCACGTGACCTGGATACTTGAGGTTTTCCTGACTAAGAACAAGGTATAAAGATAATGGGAAAACCATGACTTTAATTGGTAACCCGGTTAAAATCTAAGGATGCATTTTGATTATGGAGGAATTACTTTAACATTATGAAGATAGTAAGAGCACAAGCTATGAAAACTTGCAACAATTTGAGCCATCTCGCCTGCTACGGAGTAAGCAAGAACAGGGAAAATGAAAAGCAAATTTTCTCTGACGAGCTCAAGTCTTCCTGGCTGAAACGATATATTAGTAATTTATGCTAAGAAAGAAATTCTAACAAAGAGCACAAGAAAAGTTGATTAGTCTTTCCTGCCTGTTAACCCCAGAGAAAAAACACAGTTAATGAATGTAAAGGAACACCTATGAAGGGACAGTTGAAACAGTAATTTTTCATACAACCATGACAGAAACCATAGTTCTCATTGTCATACCTAGCTGTTGAAGCTAAGAGCGTGGACAGAACAGAGACAGCACTCTTTGTGAAAGATCAGCAATATTCCCTGATGGCAGCTAACATTAACAAGTTTTTAAATCAATTTAAGTACCATTTTTCAGGGCTCAAAACCACCTCATTATTGCTGTGGTGTAAATACCAAACTGAGAAACAGAAAAGGTTTGAAGCACAATGCCGGGATATAGGAGGGTTTCTTACACCTCTCACAGATGCTGACCACCAACAGGCCAAACTACGTGAACCTGGAATGACAATTCTCAAGTGAAACAACTGCAATAGGTGCATCTGACTATGCAATCCAATTAATTCAAGAAACAGTACCCACACATATGAAGAAATGGGTAGTTTCCCAAAATGCTGTTTGCTGTCAAGAGTGATCCAGCCAACACCAACAACACAGTGCAAACCAGATGTACTAAGCTACCCTTTGAATTGAGGGCACCTCAATGATTGTTTACTAATAGTTAAGACAAAAGATAGTTAGAAATGGTCTATGAACAGAAAGATCCCAGTCTTGAAAGCACAGTATCTTTATCACAGACACACGCAATCATGGGCAGGGTTGGAAGAATTTAGAAAAAAAAAGGAAAAAAAAGAAAAAAAGAGAGAGAGACAAGTAAAAAGACTGGTAGAATACAGTGTAAAGCAAAAAGAAATCCCACTAAAACATGAACATGTAAGCCTAGTGCCACGGAAAAGTAACGTACAGGAATATCCTTTACACAAAACCTCAACGGGTGTAGACATTTTCTTTTCACTGATACGTTCCTATTTCTGCCTCTTTGCTGCTGCTTGTCAGGGACAAGATGCCAGGAAGGAAATCTGTTGGTATTTCTCACACTGCCCCGGTAGCCAGCTGAAAGGCACCACAAAAGTGGGGCTACCTGCTTTCTGGGCTTGTTACCGAAATCTCGGAATGAAAAACTTATCGACACCAATGTGATGTAGATAAGCAGACACTTCTTTATTAACGGCCGGGTGCGTGAGCGAGTCCTCTCACGATCAACGCACGCCAGGTCTCAAAATCAGACACCATATATAAAACTTATTCATACATATTCATTAAGTATTCATGAATAACCATGATATTTCCCGTAAATCATTAACATATTCTCCTCCTATATCCGATTCTGCGCAGTAGAGCTTAGAAAGGTCTAGAAATGGGTCTGGGGTACGATTTGGGTAGGTGGTATATGAGTCGCTGGTCGCGATCTCCCCCTGCCGGAATTACCTTTTACTAAAGTTCACGATTTCTTGCCAGGTAACCACAAGCTGTTCCAGTCGACTCTCCCCGGTTTCCATTAATCTCATATTCTGACATTTCAATACACTTCTACATACAGAAGACTGGTCAAATACAAAAAAACCTTTCAACCCTAGAGTTATTACCTAAGTTTTAACAATGGTTCCAGCCCCTTCTTCTAGCCTTGATACAGGATGTACAAAAGATCTCATAGCAGCTTTTACTGTGCAACTATAAGTTTCATTAAAAATATTTCTTATCCTTCTATTTTTCAATTTTATAAAATGATTTTATAAAATCAATTAATCAATCAAATAAAGTCAATCAATCTTAACTTATTAACAAATCGATAACAGGCTGAGATGGGGAACCGCTGACTTTTGTAATCGGCTGGAGACAAACTGTTCCAAGGCACACCCCATGCACAACTCCACCGGAGAAGGTGACAGAAAGGAATTCGTTTGGTAGTTCTCACACTGCCCCAGTAGCCAAATGAAAGGCACCACAAAAGTTCTACCTGATTTCTGGGCTGAGATGGTGAATCGGTGACTTTTGGACTCGGCTGGAGACAAACTGTTCCAAGGCACACCCCATGCACAACTCCACCGGGGAAAGTGCCAGAAAGGAATTCTGTTGGTAGTTCTCACACTGCCCCGGTAGGCAGCTGAAAGGCACCACAAAAGTTGTTCTACCTGCTTTTTGGGCTGAGATGGGGAACCGCTGACTTTTGGACTCGACTTGAGACAAACTGTTGCAAGGCACACCCCATGCACAACTCCACCGGGGAAGGTGCCAGGAAGGAATTCTGTTGGTAGTTCTCACACTGCCCCAGTAGCCAGCTGAAAGGCACCACAAAAGTGGGGCTACCTGCTTTCTGGGCTGAGATGGTGAATCGGTGACTTTTGTAGTCGGCTGGTGACAAACTGTTCCAAGGCACACCCCATGCACAAGTCCACCGGGGAAGGTGCCAGAAAGGAGTTCTGTTGGTAGTTCTTACACTGCCCCGGTAGCCAGCTGAAAGGCACCACAAAAGTTGTTCTACCTGCTTTCTGGGCTGAGATGGTGAACCGCTGACTTTTGGACTCGACTGGAGACAAACTGTTCCAAGGCACACCCCATGCACAACTCCACCGGGGAAGGTGCCAGAAAGGAATTCGTTTGGTAGTTCTCACACTTCGCCGGTAGCCAGCTGAAAGGCACCACAAAAGTTGTTCTACCTGATTTCTGGGCTGAGATTTCTGGGCCGAGGGAACTTTGCTGTAGGTTGGGTAGCTTCCCATCAGATAGATGGGGGGTCAGCGGGAGAATGGAATAACCGGGCTGATGAGTTAGCAAGGCTAGCTCCTGTACAGAAGGACCAGACTGTAGAAGACTGGGAACGCCTGTTAGAATGGTTGCATGTAAAACGCAAACACACAGGAGCTAAAGATCTGTATCATGAAGCCCCTTGCCTGAGGCTGGCCCGTCACCAGAGGTATGTGTAAAACCTGTATATCAGCCTGCAAACAATGTCGAAGACGACTTGAAAAGCACCCTTTAGAGGATGACCCTCTGCATTTGAGGGAGGGTAAAGGCTTGTGGGATGCCTGGCAGGTGGATTTTATTGGCCCCTTTAAGAGATCGGGAGGAAAACTTTTTGTGCTGGTGGGAGTGGAAATAACATCAGGACTAGTCCAAGTAGAAGCCTTTAACAGGGCTACGGGGGAGAACACGGTGAAAGCGCTGCATGAATGGTTTGGAACTTTTCCAAAGCCACAAGAAATACAATCTGATAACGGTTCTCACTTTACTGCCAGAATTGTACAGGACTGGGCACGAAGCAAAGGGATTAAATGGGTATTTCATACCCCGTATTATCCGCAAGCTAATGGAACTGTAGAAAGGACCAATGGTCTCTTAAAATGACTTTTGAAACCTCATGAGGGAAATTGGGATGTCCGCTTGTGGGAAGCTGTTAAAGCTGTAAATGATAGAAGGGGGGTAAACGGATGCCCCAAAATAACCGCTTTTTGCCCAACGGCTCCTTCCTTGATTCCTTCATTAAAGGGACCAAATGATTTAAAGAACCCAGCTCACTTCTCAGGACAACCCATTCTGGTGGCACTTCCTACTGTGGGAAACGTACCACTGGTACTGAAAACCCCACTGCATGCATGTGCTTGGGAAGCCTTTGATGCCCTGGGAAAGGCACATAAGAGAAACACGCGCTGGATAATCCCATCATCTTAACTCTTTTTTGCCTCAGGGAGGCAAGCTCTGTTGTTTTATTTTTACAGGAGAACTCCGAGGGACACTGAGAACATGAACTATAAATAGATGAAAATTCATAGCCCTAAATTTTAAAATGACTAATAGCAAAATTGGACTGGTACTACTTGTTTGTGTTTTCCCACTTACGCATAACCAAAAGGGTGCTGAATGGCCTTGGTCTAAATCTATTGTCGGGTATACTGCTTTTACAGGGCAGTATCCAAAGAATCACTTTCTAAATTTGGCCACTGTAGTACTGTATGATGATAAGGCCTATTCCCCACTTGAATGGGAGTGGGATAGGAAAGACTGGATCAGAACTCTAACTGGAATAATTGGAGGAAAGGTTATGGTAGGATGCAGAAAAGTGGAAGGACTTCTCTATGTAAAGGCCTCTTTAATTACCGTCTCTGGCAATCTTTTGGATCCAAATTTAACAACCAGGATTCACCCCGGTATTTCAGCAAAACTTTGTCATGCTGCTGAGTGCGAATGTGATAAGCAAGAATCCCTTATTATGTGCTGTCGCCAAAAGCACATCGGCAATTATACCACCCTTGATCCATGTACCAACAACGTTAAGATCTCTAAGTCTTGTAAAAATGACAAGACTGACTGTTGGTACAACCTCACCTTGACGAGACCTGTCTATGTGGTGTGTAGTTGGCGAAGCAATCCGGCAAACCGATCAGATCTATTGAGTCTGACCTTCAAATTCAAAATAAATGCTGTAACTAAAACCCCAGTGATGCTTGTTGCAATAGTCACACACCATGGCATGGACACGACCCTCACGCTGAATGACAAAAATAAAGTTTTACCCCCTTTTATGGTGGCTCAGGGTGACAACATCTCCATACGATGCAGATTAATTACTGAATCCCTTATTGTGCCAACAAACAGCTATGAAATTGAACCCCATGGTTCTATTTTGTCATGTAAAAACCAAAGCCAAGAGTGTTGGCTGAATTTGACTGCAATGCAGTACCCCTATAAGATTATGTGTGGCATAAACAACACGGAATACTGGGGGGAACTCAGAATAGATGTCATTACACCTACCACTCAACCAATGGCTGTACCCAATCCAAAACTTTTTGAAATTGGACCATATATAGTCAGAAATACAGGTCAACAACAAAAGTTGTTTAATCCAAAATGGTCTCTTAAACGAGTTGAGTTGTTGATGCAAATTAATGTTTCAGGTATTCAGCCAGCCTGCTCTCCTTTCCTAAAACCCTCTTATGAGGGAGGGATAACCTGGCTGCGGAGACAGACACCTTTGGGAAACGGACTCGGAGAGACCTCACTGGTGTTTTGGGAACAGGATTGGGGTTTCTGAATGGCATTGACTCAGAGATATTAATGACCAAATCGGCAACTACAGCTAATGATCTGGCAGGATTGCAACAACCTTTGCAATCTTCCCTATTGGCTCTGGGAACTAACCAGTGGCAGTTAACAGATGTGTTACCAAAATGGGAAAAGGTGAATATGGAAGATCACAAATTGATTGTAGATACACTTGGTATAATCCAAAATAACCTTTCTCTGGCTCTTAGTTGTATCCAGGCTCAATTATGGATACAATCAGTGGCTGCCTCGATTATTAGAGAAGGTGAAGGAGGCACTTTTCCCACTGAAATTCGGAAAGTAGTCTGGGACCGTGCCACCGATTTTGAGAGGAAACTCCAATCCTGGTGGAATTTGGTAAACTCTGCTTATAACCCCACCACAAACATTGCCACCGCTTTTGTACTGACAATGTCACATGCGTCAATAAATGTAATCTACCCCATTATTGCCTTAGGATTGAACCAGAAGGGAACCACACTCTATCCTTTCGAGCACAGAGTATGGGCCCAAAAGGTGGATGAGAAATGGCAAACTGTAGATTTGGAACCTTGTATCGTGCAGGAACAACAAGGATTTGTCTGTGAAGGCAACACAATCAGAGCTCAGGACATTTGTTTAGACACTACACAGAGAATCTGCCATTTTGAGATTCGTCCTGACGATAACCCTGAAACAGTGCTTGTATATATTGGCAAGGGTTGTGCATGTTTGAGAACTGCTTGTAATTCTGTATCTGTAGATACGGTGATTGTAGATACTAAGAATCATTCCAATTCTTGCGTTTGCAATTTTATGAACATCACTGGATGTGACTTCTCCTATTTAGCCCCAGGCACATCCCACCAGCTCTTGAAATCTAATTATACACTAATTCACGATTTGCAGCCTGTATCCATTGGAATGAATCTCACCTTGGTAAAACAACTGTTACAGCATCAAGACTTGATCAAGACTCTGGCAAAGGTTAGAGAAAACGGACAGAAAACCTTGATAACTGTCCATCACAATGTGGAAGAAATACACCGTGTCTTGAGAAGAGTGAGAAAAGATGCAGAACACGGATGGTGGGACACACTTTTCGGATGGTCACCGACTGCTACTGGCATCTTGAGCAAGTTGTGTCACCCTATTGTCATCCTTTTGATATTGGTCTTGATTGGTCTTGTTTTGTCAATGATATTGTATGTCTTAAATTGGAGAATGGTAAAGCAATTGACGTATCTGACATCTGTAATCAATGCACGTATCTTGTTGAATATCCCTTCCAATGTGGACATCCCTAAATCTACTGACACAAGGAAAATTGTATAAGACCTAAACAGATTTATGTTTAGTCATTTTTATGAATACCATTTGATTGTTTTGAACTGTTTGAAAGAAAGAGGATTATTTTCCCCTTCTTTTCCTGTCTGTCATTTTCTTTTCCCCTTTTCTTTCCCTGCCCTTTTTTACCCCTCTCAGAGGATTATATCGCTGCCACGTGGTCCTGATAACAATGTTGAGCCACGGGGTGGTGTAAGAGTCGGTCTAAAGAGAACAATATGGTCTCAACATTGCCAACAGAGACCTGGAGATGGAATGTGGTCCTCATGGACACCAAGACACAAAGACCCTGGGAAAGAGAACTGCACGGTACGAGGAGTACTATGCCGCTCCCTGCAACCTGGGACTGAAAGGAACAACTACACCCTGGGAAGGAGAACTGCACGGTACGAGGAGTACTATGCCATCCCCTCCCACCTGGGATTGAATAAGGCCGCATAACAGCTGTCCAGAAGATGGATCACAACTGTGGTCATAACAAGGATCGCGACGATCGGAAGGACCGGCGGCGGGACACTGCCTGGACCTGGGACCATAGAGACGCCTTAGACCCGTGGTGGTAGCTATAATGCTCTTTCCTTTTCTTTTTACTTTTCCTTTT